>NW_028132923.1:0-171263 GCF_964374135.1 Grampus griseus | reverse complement strand
GGATGGTCCCAAGGGTCCAGAATTGTCCCTGGGAAAGCTGTCCTTTTCCCTCTTTTTCCGGCTGGAAGTACACCTCTGGCATCCGACTGCCGTTCGGCGACGTCCTGGGGGAGACGCCCCGGTTTCACTTGGGACGCACACTGGTGTTTCTCCGAAGAGCCCAAATTCCTCCCCGCGGGTGGGTGGGGGCCTGGGCACACCAGCATGGAATGTAAGGCTGTTTAGGACTGCGTACCTTGAGGCCGTGTGAAGGCCGCACGAACGAGAGCTTTCGAGCGAACAGGGCAGCGCTTCGCCATCACCGTTGCACATTCACGGAGCTTAGTCAAACGAACGCATTTACTTCCTGGGGCTCCAACACAGCCGAGGAGTTGGAAGGCATACAGTGAGGGCCCTTTGACAGTTGTTACAACGAACGTGAGTGCACAGTGTCTCGTGAAATACCTTCCACGGTTGAAGCATTCCGTTAACGCATGCCCCTCCGCTCCCTCTGGCGCTCCGAGGTGTTCCTAACGGGGGAAATCTGGACTTTTGCTCGAGGCCGGGGTGGGGCGGGGGGACTCACAATTCTTCTGCCGGCGAGCTCCAGAGCGCTCCTGCTGAAGCTCCCAGCAAGGAACTGAGAGCAGCAGGCCTCACACGAGTCAACTCAGACTTCTTCCGTCACGAGTCAACTCAGACTTCTTATGTGAGGCCTTCCGGCAGCAAAGAGAAGGTGCGCGCGAGGAGTGTGCCTCAGGCAGCTTAGGACCCGCCACTGTCTCGTCTACCACGGAGGGGAACCAGGTTTGGCCAGGGTCGCCCAGCTTCATACCTGAGCTCCTACAGGTATCCTCAGCGGTTTCTGATTACCTCAAGGAAACACAACGGGAGGAACAGGGCCCTTCCGTGGAGGCCCTTTTGGGCACAGGGACCTCTGCGTGGGATCTACTGGGTAAGTATGGCAGTACCTCAGGTAGGCCTCAGTGACCAAGGCTCTCCGGCTCACGCCTAGCTGTGTAAAGCAGTGTGGCGAACGTACGTACTGCTCCTCAGGCTGGGCCCACAGCCTAGCTTTCGCTTCTGTGAGAGTGCTGTCCCGAGTCTCTTCCTGGAGCCAGTCGTCAGCGCGGTGTCTTTTGGCACTGCAGTTCTCTCTCAGTCAAGGAGGCCGTGCGACTGACTGGCAAAGGGAGTCCGCCCAGCGCTGCTTTCGCCAGTCTCTCTGACGACTGGGCCACTCTACCTGGGCAACCCAGAGAGGAGTACCCTGCCCTAGCTATGAAAGCGAAGAGCTGTCTCCAGGGGCCTGCTTACGCTAAGGTTCCTCAGAAGCCAGAGGCCGCCGTTCCGGCACGGAGAGAGGTCATCCTGCGAAACTGGTGAATGGGCTCCTACCCTGTGTGTCCCCAGGGGCGTCGCAGGGTTAAGGCACTCCGTGGTGGAGTATGGCCTCATTGGAGACCCCTGCACACCCAAGGCCCCTGACGTGAAACACTGGAACTTCACCTTGAGGCCCGAGGTCACCTTTCGTTCGGCCGGAGCCGAACCTGGGGAGCCGTGGGAGGAGTTCCTAGAAAGGGATTGCCAGCACGGTTTTCGCTTTGGGAGAACACGCAGCCTCGGCCCACAACGACAGTCCTGCCGTGCAGAGACGTCGGGCCGCTAGTGCTGTTCCAGGCAGCTGTGAAGCCAAGCGCAAGGCGCCTGCAAACGGGGAGAAAGCGTCCTCTCCCCTCCGCGTCCCACGTTGAAGCTGAATGACGCAGCATGTTTCTCGGAAGGCTCTGCCGAGCTATCTAGTACAAGGGAGAGAGTGCCTGCCTCTGCCGAGAAAGGTTTTGACGTGGGGATTGCTGGACAGGCGGAAGAGCGTTCCCCAGGCCGTGCAAAGTTGAGGCCTTGGTGATTCTGGATGGTCCCAAGGGTCCAGAATTGTCCCTGGGAAAGCTGTCCTTTTCCCTCTTTTTCCGGCTGGAAGTACACCTCTGGCATCCGACTGCCGTTCGGCGACGTCCTGGGGGAGACGCCCCGGTTTCACTTGGGACGCACACTGGTGTTTCTCCGAAGAGCCCAAATTCCTCCCCGCGGGTGGGTGGGGGCCTGGGCACACCAGCATGGAATGTAAGGCTGTTTAGGACTGCGTACCTTGAGGCCGTGTGAAGGCCGCACGAACGAGAGCTTTCGAGCGAACAGGGCAGCGCTTCGCCATCACCGTTGCACATTCACGGAGCTTAGTCAAACGAACGCATTTACTTCCTGGGGCTCCAACACAGCCGAGGAGTTGGAAGGCATACAGTGAGGGCCCTTTGACAGTTGTTACAACGAACGTGAGTGCACAGTGTCTCGTGAAATACCTTCCACGGTTGAAGCATTCCGTTAACGCATGCCCCTCCGCTCCCTCTGGCGCTCCGAGGTGTTCCTAACGGGGGAAATCTGGACTTTTGCTCGAGGCCGGGGTGGGGCGGGGGGACTCACAATTCTTCTGCCGGCGAGCTCCAGAGCGCTCCTGCTGAAGCTCCCAGCAAGGAACTGAGAGCAGCAGGCCTCACACGAGTCAACTCAGACTTCTTCCGTCACGAGTCAACTCAGACTTCTTATGTGAGGCCTTCCGGCAGCAAAGAGAAGGTGCGCGCGAGGAGTGTGCCTCAGGCAGCTTAGGACCCGCCACTGTCTCGTCTACCACGGAGGGGAACCAGGTTTGGCCAGGGTCGCCCAGCTTCATACCTGAGCTCCTACAGGTATCCTCAGCGGTTTCTGATTACCTCAAGGAAACACAACGGGAGGAACAGGGCCCTTCCGTGGAGGCCCTTTTGGGCACAGGGACCTCTGCGTGGGATCTACTGGGTAAGTATGGCAGTACCTCAGGTAGGCCTCAGTGACCAAGGCTCTCCGGCTCACGCCTAGCTGTGTAAAGCAGTGTGGCGAACGTACGTACTGCTCCTCAGGCTGGGCCCACAGCCTAGCTTTCGCTTCTGTGAGAGTGCTGTCCCGAGTCTCTTCCTGGAGCCAGTCGTCAGCGCGGTGTCTTTTGGCACTGCAGTTCTCTCTCAGTCAAGGAGGCCGTGCGACTGACTGGCAAAGGGAGTCCGCCCAGCGCTGCTTTCGCCAGTCTCTCTGACGACTGGGCCACTCTACCTGGGCAACCCAGAGAGGAGTACCCTGCCCTAGCTATGAAAGCGAAGAGCTGTCTCCAGGGGCCTGCTTACGCTAAGGTTCCTCAGAAGCCAGAGGCCGCCGTTCCGGCACGGAGAGAGGTCATCCTGCGAAACTGGTGAATGGGCTCCTACCCTGTGTGTCCCCAGGGGCGTCGCAGGGTTAAGGCACTCCGTGGTGGAGTATGGCCTCATTGGAGACCCCTGCACACCCAAGGCCCCTGACGTGAAACACTGGAACTTCACCTTGAGGCCCGAGGTCACCTTTCGTTCGGCCGGAGCCGAACCTGGGGAGCCGTGGGAGGAGTTCCTAGAAAGGGATTGCCAGCACGGTTTTCGCTTTGGGAGAACACGCAGCCTCGGCCCACAACGACAGTCCTGCCGTGCAGAGACGTCGGGCCGCTAGTGCTGTTCCAGGCAGCTGTGAAGCCAAGCGCAAGGCGCCTGCAAACGGGGAGAAAGCGTCCTCTCCCCTCCGCGTCCCACGTTGAAGCTGAATGACGCAGCATGTTTCTCGGAAGGCTCTGCCGAGCTATCTAGTACAAGGGAGAGAGTGCCTGCCTCTGCCGAGAAAGGTTTTGACGTGGGGATTGCTGGACAGGCGGAAGAGCGTTCCCCAGGCCGTGCAAAGTTGAGGCCTTGGTGATTCTGGATGGTCCCAAGGGTCCAGAATTGTCCCTGGGAAAGCTGTCCTTTTCCCTCTTTTTCCGGCTGGAAGTACACCTCTGGCATCCGACTGCCGTTCGGCGACGTCCTGGGGGAGACGCCCCGGTTTCACTTGGGACGCACACTGGTGTTTCTCCGAAGAGCCCAAATTCCTCCCCGCGGGTGGGTGGGGGCCTGGGCACACCAGCATGGAATGTAAGGCTGTTTAGAACTGCGTACCTTGAGGCCGTGTGAAGGCCGCACGAACGAGAGCTTTCGAGCGAACAGGGCAGCGCTTCGCCATCACCGTTGCACATTCACGGAGCTTAGTCAAACGAACGCATTTACTTCCTGGGGCTCCAACACAGCCGAGGAGTTGGAAGGCATACAGTGAGGGCCCTTTGACAGTTGTTACAACGAACGTGAGTGCACAGTGTCTCGTGAAATACCTTCCACGGTTGAAGCATTCCGTTAACGCATGCCCCTCCGCTCCCTCTGGCGCTCCGAGGTGTTCCTAACGGGGGAAATCTGGACTTTTGCTCGAGGCCGGGGTGGGGCGGGGGGACTCACAATTCTTCTGCCGGCGAGCTCCAGAGCGCTCCTGCTGAAGCTCCCAGCAAGGAACTGAGAGCAGCAGGCCTCACACGAGTCAACTCAGACTTCTTCCGTCACGAGTCAACTCAGACTTCTTATGTGAGGCCTTCCGGCAGCAAAGAGAAGGTGCGCGCGAGGAGTGTGCCTCAGGCAGCTTAGGACCCGCCACTGTCTCGTCTACCACGGAGGGGAACCAGGTTTGGCCAGGGTCGCCCAGCTTCATACCTGAGCTCCTACAGGTATCCTCAGCGGTTTCTGATTACCTCAAGGAAACACAACGGGAGGAACAGGGCCCTTCCGTGGAGGCCCTTTTGGGCACAGGGACCTCTGCGTGGGATCTACTGGGTAAGTATGGCAGTACCTCAGGTAGGCCTCAGTGACCAAGGCTCTCCGGCTCACGCCTAGCTGTGTAAAGCAGTGTGGCGAACGTACGTACTGCTCCTCAGGCTGGGCCCACAGCCTAGCTTTCGCTTCTGTGAGAGTGCTGTCCCGAGTCTCTTCCTGGAGCCAGTCGTCAGCGCGGTGTCTTTTGGCACTGCAGTTCTCTCTCAGTCAAGGAGGCCGTGCGACTGACTGGCAAAGGGAGTCCGCCCAGCGCTGCTTTCGCCAGTCTCTCTGACGACTGGGCCACTCTACCTGGGCAACCCAGAGAGGAGTACCCTGCCCTAGCTATGAAAGCGAAGAGCTGTCTCCAGGGGCCTGCTTACGCTAAGGTTCCTCAGAAGCCAGAGGCCGCCGTTCCGGCACGGAGAGAGGTCATCCTGCGAAACTGGTGAATGGGCTCCTACCCTGTGTGTCCCCAGGGGCGTCGCAGGGTTAAGGCACTCCGTGGTGGAGTATGGCCTCATTGGAGACCCCTGCACACCCAAGGCCCCTGACGTGAAACACTGGAACTTCACCTTGAGGCCCGAGCTCACCTTTCGTTCGGCCGGAGCCGAACCTGGGGAGCCGTGGGAGGAGTTCCTAGAAAGGGATTGCCAGCACGGTTTTCGCTTTGGGAGAACACGCAGCCTCGGCCCACAACGACAGTCCTGCCGTGCAGAGACGTCGGGCCGCTAGTGCTGTTCCAGGCAGCTGTGAAGCCAAGCGCAAGGCGCCTGCAAACGGGGAGAAAGCGTCCTCTCCCCTCCGCGTCCCACGTTGAAGCTGAATGACGCAGCATGTTTCTCGGAAGGCTCTGCCGAGCTATCTAGTACAAGGGAGAGAGTGCCTGCCTCTGCCGAGAAAGGTTTTGACGTGGGGATTGCTGGACAGGCGGAAGAGCGTTCCCCAGGCCGTGCAAAGTTGAGGCCTTGGTGATTCTGGATGGTCCCAAGGGTCCAGAATTGTCCCTGGGAAAGCTGTCCTTTTCCCTCTTTTTCCGGCTGGAAGTACACCTCTGGCATCCGACTGCCGTTCGGCGACGTCCTGGGGGAGACGCCCCGGTTTCACTTGGGACGCACACTGGTGTTTCTCCGAAGAGCCCAAATTCCTCCCCGCGGGTGGGTGGGGGCCTGGGCACACCAGCATGGAATGTAAGGCTGTTTAGAACTGCGTACCTTGAGGCCGTGTGAAGGCCGCACGAACGAGAGCTTTCGAGCGAACAGGGCAGCGCTTCGCCATCACCGTTGCACATTCACGGAGCTTAGTCAAACGAACGCATTTACTTCCTGGGGCTCCAACACAGCCGAGGAGTTGGAAGGCATACAGTGAGGGCCCTTTGACAGTTGTTACAACGAACGTGAGTGCACAGTGTCTCGTGAAATACCTTCCACGGTTGAAGCATTCCGTTAACGCATGCCCCTCCGCTCCCTCTGGCGCTCCGAGGTGTTCCTAACGGGGGAAATCTGGACTTTTGCTCGAGGCCGGGGTGGGGCGGGGGGACTCACAATTCTTCTGCCGGCGAGCTCCAGAGCGCTCCTGCTGAAGCTCCCAGCAAGGAACTGAGAGCAGCAGGCCTCACACGAGTCAACTCAGACTTCTTCCGTCACGAGTCAACTCAGACTTCTTATGTGAGGCCTTCCGGCAGCAAAGAGAAGGTGCGCGCGAGGAGTGTGCCTCAGGCAGCTTAGGACCCGCCACTGTCTCGTCTACCACGGAGGGGAACCAGGTTTGGCCAGGGTCGCCCAGCTTCATACCTGAGCTCCTACAGGTATCCTCAGCGGTTTCTGATTACCTCAAGGAAACACAACGGGAGGAACAGGGCCCTTCCGTGGAGGCCCTTTTGGGCACAGGGACCTCTGCGTGGGATCTACTGGGTAAGTATGGCAGTACCTCAGGTAGGCCTCAGTGACCAAGGCTCTCCGGCTCACGCCTAGCTGTGTAAAGCAGTGTGGCGAACGTACGTACTGCTCCTCAGGCTGGGCCCACAGCCTAGCTTTCGCTTCTGTGAGAGTGCTGTCCCGAGTCTCTTCCTGGAGCCAGTCGTCAGCGCGGTGTCTTTTGGCACTGCAGTTCTCTCTCAGTCAAGGAGGCCGTGCGACTGACTGGCAAAGGGAGTCCGCCCAGCGCTGCTTTCGCCAGTCTCTCTGACGACTGGGCCACTCTACCTGGGCAACCCAGAGAGGAGTACCCTGCCCTAGCTATGAAAGCGAAGAGCTGTCTCCAGGGGCCTGCTTACGCTAAGGTTCCTCAGAAGCCAGAGGCCGCCGTTCCGGCACGGAGAGAGGTCATCCTGCGAAACTGGTGAATGGGCTCCTACCCTGTGTGTCCCCAGGGGCGTCGCAGGGTTAAGGCACTCCGTGGTGGAGTATGGCCTCATTGGAGACCCCTGCACACCCAAGGCCCCTGACGTGAAACACTGGAACTTCACCTTGAGGCCCGAGCTCACCTTTCGTTCGGCCGGAGCCGAACCTGGGGAGCCGTGGGAGGAGTTCCTAGAAAGGGATTGCCAGCACGGTTTTCGCTTTGGGAGAACACGCAGCCTCGGCCCACAACGACAGTCCTGCCGTGCAGAGACGTCGGGCCGCTAGTGCTGTTCCAGGCAGCTGTGAAGCCAAGCGCAAGGCGCCTGCAAACGGGGAGAAAGCGTCCTCTCCCCTCCGCGTCCCACGTTGAAGCTGAATGACGCAGCATGTTTCTCGGAAGGCTCTGCCGAGCTATCTAGTACAAGGGAGAGAGTGCCTGCCTCTGCCGAGAAAGGTTTTGACGTGGGGATTGCTGGACAGGCGGAAGAGCGTTCCCCAGGCCGTGCAAAGTTGAGGCCTTGGTGATTCTGGATGGTCCCAAGGGTCCAGAATTGTCCCTGGGAAAGCTGTCCTTTTCCCTCTTTTTCCGGCTGGAAGTACACCTCTGGCATCCGACTGCCGTTCGGCGACGTCCTGGGGGAGACGCCCCGGTTTCACTTGGGACGCACACTGGTGTTTCTCCGAAGAGCCCAAATTCCTCCCCGCGGGTGGGTGGGGGCCTGGGCACACCAGCATGGAATGTAAGGCTGTTTAGGACTGCGTACCTTGAGGCCGTGTGAAGGCCGCACGAACGAGAGCTTTCGAGCGAACAGGGCAGCGCTTCGCCATCACCGTTGCACATTCACGGAGCTTAGTCAAACGAACGCATTTACTTCCTGGGGCTCCAACACAGCCGAGGAGTTGGAAGGCATACAGTGAGGGCCCTTTGACAGTTGTTACAACGAACGTGAGTGCACAGTGTCTCGTGAAATACCTTCCACGGTTGAAGCATTCCGTTAACGCATGCCCCTCCGCTCCCTCTGGCGCTCCGAGGTGTTCCTAACGGGGGAAATCTGGACTTTTGCTCGAGGCCGGGGTGGGGCGGGGGGACTCACAATTCTTCTGCCGGCGAGCTCCAGAGCGCTCCTGCTGAAGCTCCCAGCAAGGAACTGAGAGCAGCAGGCCTCACACGAGTCAACTCAGACTTCTTCCGTCACGAGTCAACTCAGACTTCTTATGTGAGGCCTTCCGGCAGCAAAGAGAAGGTGCGCGCGAGGAGTGTGCCTCAGGCAGCTTAGGACCCGCCACTGTCTCGTCTACCACGGAGGGGAACCAGGTTTGGCCAGGGTCGCCCAGCTTCATACCTGAGCTCCTACAGGTATCCTCAGCGGTTTCTGATTACCTCAAGGAAACACAACGGGAGGAACAGGGCCCTTCCGTGGAGGCCCTTTTGGGCACAGGGACCTCTGCGTGGGATCTACTGGGTAAGTATGGCAGTACCTCAGGTAGGCCTCAGTGACCAAGGCTCTCCGGCTCACGCCTAGCTGTGTAAAGCAGTGTGGCGAACGTACGTACTGCTCCTCAGGCTGGGCCCACAGCCTAGCTTTCGCTTCTGTGAGAGTGCTGTCCCGAGTCTCTTCCTGGAGCCAGTCGTCAGCGCGGTGTCTTTTGGCACTGCAGTTCTCTCTCAGTCAAGGAGGCCGTGCGACTGACTGGCAAAGGGAGTCCGCCCAGCGCTGCTTTCGCCAGTCTCTCTGACGACTGGGCCACTCTACCTGGGCAACCCAGAGAGGAGTACCCTGCCCTAGCTATGAAAGCGAAGAGCTGTCTCCAGGGGCCTGCTTACGCTAAGGTTCCTCAGAAGCCAGAGGCCGCCGTTCCGGCACGGAGAGAGGTCATCCTGCGAAACTGGTGAATGGGCTCCTACCCTGTGTGTCCCCAGGGGCGTCGCAGGGTTAAGGCACTCCGTGGTGGAGTATGGCCTCATTGGAGACCCCTGCACACCCAAGGCCCCTGACGTGAAACACTGGAACTTCACCTTGAGGCCCGAGCTCACCTTTCGTTCGGCCGGAGCCGAACCTGGGGAGCCGTGGGAGGAGTTCCTAGAAAGGGATTGCCAGCACGGTTTTCGCTTTGGGAGAACACGCAGCCTCGGCCCACAACGACAGTCCTGCCGTGCAGAGACGTCGGGCCGCTAGTGCTGTTCCAGGCAGCTGTGAAGCCAAGCGCAAGGCGCCTGCAAACGGGGAGAAAGCGTCCTCTCCCCTCCGCGTCCCACGTTGAAGCTGAATGACGCAGCATGTTTCTCGGAAGGCTCTGCCGAGCTATCTAGTACAAGGGAGAGAGTGCCTGCCTCTGCCGAGAAAGGTTTTGACGTGGGGATTGCTGGACAGGCGGAAGAGCGTTCCCCAGGCCGTGCAAAGTTGAGGCCTTGGTGATTCTGGATGGTCCCAAGGGTCCAGAATTGTCCCTGGGAAAGCTGTCCTTTTCCCTCTTTTTCCGGCTGGAAGTACACCTCTGGCATCCGACTGCCGTTCGGCGACGTCCTGGGGGAGACGCCCCGGTTTCACTTGGGACGCACACTGGTGTTTCTCCGAAGAGCCCAAATTCCTCCCCGCGGGTGGGTGGGGGCCTGGGCACACCAGCATGGAATGTAAGGCTGTTTAGGACTGCGTACCTTGAGGCCGTGTGAAGGCCGCACGAACGAGAGCTTTCGAGCGAACAGGGCAGCGCTTCGCCATCACCGTTGCACATTCACGGAGCTTAGTCAAACGAACGCATTTACTTCCTGGGGCTCCAACACAGCCGAGGAGTTGGAAGGCATACAGTGAGGGCCCTTTGACAGTTGTTACAACGAACGTGAGTGCACAGTGTCTCGTGAAATACCTTCCACGGTTGAAGCATTCCGTTAACGCATGCCCCTCCGCTCCCTCTGGCGCTCCGAGGTGTTCCTAACGGGGGAAATCTGGACTTTTGCTCGAGGCCGGGGTGGGGCGGGGGGACTCACAATTCTTCTGCCGGCGAGCTCCAGAGCGCTCCTGCTGAAGCTCCCAGCAAGGAACTGAGAGCAGCAGGCCTCACACGAGTCAACTCAGACTTCTTCCGTCACGAGTCAACTCAGACTTCTTATGTGAGGCCTTCCGGCAGCAAAGAGAAGGTGCGCGCGAGGAGTGTGCCTCAGGCAGCTTAGGACCCGCCACTGTCTCGTCTACCACGGAGGGGAACCAGGTTTGGCCAGGGTCGCCCAGCTTCATACCTGAGCTCCTACAGGTATCCTCAGCGGTTTCTGATTACCTCAAGGAAACACAACGGGAGGAACAGGGCCCTTCCGTGGAGGCCCTTTTGGGCACAGGGACCTCTGCGTGGGATCTACTGGGTAAGTATGGCAGTACCTCAGGTAGGCCTCAGTGACCAAGGCTCTCCGGCTCACGCCTAGCTGTGTAAAGCAGTGTGGCGAACGTACGTACTGCTCCTCAGGCTGGGCCCACAGCCTAGCTTTCGCTTCTGTGAGAGTGCTGTCCCGAGTCTCTTCCTGGAGCCAGTCGTCAGCGCGGTGTCTTTTGGCACTGCAGTTCTCTCTCAGTCAAGGAGGCCGTGCGACTGACTGGCAAAGGGAGTCCGCCCAGCGCTGCTTTCGCCAGTCTCTCTGACGACTGGGCCACTCTACCTGGGCAACCCAGAGAGGAGTACCCTGCCCTAGCTATGAAAGCGAAGAGCTGTCTCCAGGGGCCTGCTTACGCTAAGGTTCCTCAGAAGCCAGAGGCCGCCGTTCCGGCACGGAGAGAGGTCATCCTGCGAAACTGGTGAATGGGCTCCTACCCTGTGTGTCCCCAGGGGCGTCGCAGGGTTAAGGCACTCCGTGGTGGAGTATGGCCTCATTGGAGACCCCTGCACACCCAAGGCCCCTGACGTGAAACACTGGAACTTCACCTTGAGGCCCGAGCTCACCTTTCGTTCGGCCGGAGCCGAACCTGGGGAGCCGTGGGAGGAGTTCCTAGAAAGGGATTGCCAGCACGGTTTTCGCTTTGGGAGAACACGCAGCCTCGGCCCACAACGACAGTCCTGCCGTGCAGAGACGTCGGGCCGCTAGTGCTGTTCCAGGCAGCTGTGAAGCCAAGCGCAAGGCGCCTGCAAACGGGGAGAAAGCGTCCTCTCCCCTCCGCGTCCCACGTTGAAGCTGAATGACGCAGCATGTTTCTCGGAAGGCTCTGCCGAGCTATCTAGTACAAGGGAGAGAGTGCCTGCCTCTGCCGAGAAAGGTTTTGACGTGGGGATTGCTGGACAGGCGGAAGAGCGTTCCCCAGGCCGTGCAAAGTTGAGGCCTTGGTGATTCTGGATGGTCCCAAGGGTCCAGAATTGTCCCTGGGAAAGCTGTCCTTTTCCCTCTTTTTCCGGCTGGAAGTACACCTCTGGCATCCGACTGCCGTTCGGCGACGTCCTGGGGGAGACGCCCCGGTTTCACTTGGGACGCACACTGGTGTTTCTCCGAAGAGCCCAAATTCCTCCCCGCGGGTGGGTGGGGGCCTGGGCACACCAGCATGGAATGTAAGGCTGTTTAGAACTGCGTACCTTGAGGCCGTGTGAAGGCCGCACGAACGAGAGCTTTCGAGCGAACAGGGCAGCGCTTCGCCATCACCGTTGCACATTCACGGAGCTTAGTCAAACGAACGCATTTACTTCCTGGGGCTCCAACACAGCCGAGGAGTTGGAAGGCATACAGTGAGGGCCCTTTGACAGTTGTTACAACGAACGTGAGTGCACAGTGTCTCGTGAAATACCTTCCACGGTTGAAGCATTCCGTTAACGCATGCCCCTCCGCTCCCTCTGGCGCTCCGAGGTGTTCCTAACGGGGGAAATCTGGACTTTTGCTCGAGGCCGGGGTGGGGCGGGGGGACTCACAATTCTTCTGCCGGCGAGCTCCAGAGCGCTCCTGCTGAAGCTCCCAGCAAGGAACTGAGAGCAGCAGGCCTCACACGAGTCAACTCAGACTTCTTCCGTCACGAGTCAACTCAGACTTCTTATGTGAGGCCTTCCGGCAGCAAAGAGAAGGTGCGCGCGAGGAGTGTGCCTCAGGCAGCTTAGGACCCGCCACTGTCTCGTCTACCACGGAGGGGAACCAGGTTTGGCCAGGGTCGCCCAGCTTCATACCTGAGCTCCTACAGGTATCCTCAGCGGTTTCTGATTACCTCAAGGAAACACAACGGGAGGAACAGGGCCCTTCCGTGGAGGCCCTTTTGGGCACAGGGACCTCTGCGTGGGATCTACTGGGTAAGTATGGCAGTACCTCAGGTAGGCCTCAGTGACCAAGGCTCTCCGGCTCACGCCTAGCTGTGTAAAGCAGTGTGGCGAACGTACGTACTGCTCCTCAGGCTGGGCCCACAGCCTAGCTTTCGCTTCTGTGAGAGTGCTGTCCCGAGTCTCTTCCTGGAGCCAGTCGTCAGCGCGGTGTCTTTTGGCACTGCAGTTCTCTCTCAGTCAAGGAGGCCGTGCGACTGACTGGCAAAGGGAGTCCGCCCAGCGCTGCTTTCGCCAGTCTCTCTGACGACTGGGCCACTCTACCTGGGCAACCCAGAGAGGAGTACCCTGCCCTAGCTATGAAAGCGAAGAGCTGTCTCCAGGGGCCTGCTTACGCTAAGGTTCCTCAGAAGCCAGAGGCCGCCGTTCCGGCACGGAGAGAGGTCATCCTGCGAAACTGGTGAATGGGCTCCTACCCTGTGTGTCCCCAGGGGCGTCGCAGGGTTAAGGCACTCCGTGGTGGAGTATGGCCTCATTGGAGACCCCTGCACACCCAAGGCCCCTGACGTGAAACACTGGAACTTCACCTTGAGGCCCGAGCTCACCTTTCGTTCGGCCGGAGCCGAACCTGGGGAGCCGTGGGAGGAGTTCCTAGAAAGGGATTGCCAGCACGGTTTTCGCTTTGGGAGAACACGCAGCCTCGGCCCACAACGACAGTCCTGCCGTGCAGAGACGTCGGGCCGCTAGTGCTGTTCCAGGCAGCTGTGAAGCCAAGCGCAAGGCGCCTGCAAACGGGGAGAAAGCGTCCTCTCCCCTCCGCGTCCCACGTTCAAGCTGAATGACGCAGCATGTTTCTCGGAAGGCTCTGCCGAGCTATCTAGTACAAGGGAGAGAGTGCCTGCCTCTGCCGAGAAAGGTTTTGACGTGGGGATTGCTGGACAGGCGGAAGAGCGTTCCCCAGGCCGTGCAAAGTTGAGGCCTTGGTGATTCTGGATGGTCCCAAGGGTCCAGAATTGTCCCTGGGAAAGCTGTCCTTTTCCCTCTTTTTCCGGCTGGAAGTACACCTCTGGCATCCGACTGCCGTTCGGCGACGTCCTGGGGGAGACGCCCCGGTTTCACTTGGGACGCACACTGGTGTTTCTCCGAAGAGCCCAAATTCCTCCCCGCGGGTGGGTGGGGGCCTGGGCACACCAGCATGGAATGTAAGGCTGTTTAGGACTGCGTACCTTGAGGCCGTGTGAAGGCCGCACGAACGAGAGCTTTCGAGCGAACAGGGCAGCGCTTCGCCATCACCGTTGCACATTCACGGAGCTTAGTCAAACGAACGCATTTACTTCCTGGGGCTCCAACACAGCCGAGGAGTTGGAAGGCATACAGTGAGGGCCCTTTGACAGTTGTTACAACGAACGTGAGTGCACAGTGTCTCGTGAAATACCTTCCACGGTTGAAGCATTCCGTTAACGCATGCCCCTCCGCTCCCTCTGGCGCTCCGAGGTGTTCCTAACGGGGGAAATCTGGACTTTTGCTCGAGGCCGGGGTGGGGCGGGGGGACTCACAATTCTTCTGCCGGCGAGCTCCAGAGCGCTCCTGCTGAAGCTCCCAGCAAGGAACTGAGAGCAGCAGGCCTCACACGAGTCAACTCAGACTTCTTCCGTCACGAGTCAACTCAGACTTCTTATGTGAGGCCTTCCGGCAGCAAAGAGAAGGTGCGCGCGAAGAGTGTGCCTCAGGCAGCTTAGGACCCGCCACTGTCTCGTCTACCACGGAGGGGAACCAGGTTTGGCCAGGGTCGCCCAGCTTCATACCTGAGCTCCTACAGGTATCCTCAGCGGTTTCTGATTACCTCAAGGAAACACAACGGGAGGAACAGGGCCCTTCCGTGGAGGCCCTTTTGGGCACAGGGACCTCTGCGTGGGATCTACTGGGTAAGTATGGCAGTACCTCAGGTAGGCCTCAGTGACCAAGGCTCTCCGGCTCACGCCTAGCTGTGTAAAGCAGTGTGGCGAACGTACGTACTGCTCCTCAGGCTGGGCCCACAGCCTAGCTTTCGCTTCTGTGAGAGTGCTGTCCCGAGTCTCTTCCTGGAGCCAGTCGTCAGCGCGGTGTCTTTTGGCACTGCAGTTCTCTCTCAGTCAAGGAGGCCGTGCGACTGACTGGCAAAGGGAGTCCGCCCAGCGCTGCTTTCGCCAGTCTCTCTGACGACTGGGCCACTCTACCTGGGCAACCCAGAGAGGAGTACCCTGCCCTAGCTATGAAAGCGAAGAGCTGTCTCCAGGGGCCTGCTTACGCTAAGGTTCCTCAGAAGCCAGAGGCCGCCGTTCCGGCACGGAGAGAGGTCATCCTGCGAAACTGGTGAATGGGCTCCTACCCTGTGTGTCCCCAGGGGCGTCGCAGGGTTAAGGCACTCCGTGGTGGAGTATGGCCTCATTGGAGACCCCTGCACACCCAAGCCCCCTGACGTGAAACACTGGAACTTCACCTTGAGGCCCGAGCTCACCTTTCGTTCGGCCGGAGCCGAACCTGGGGAGCCGTGGGAGGAGTTCCTAGAAAGGGATTGCCAGCACGGTTTTCGCTTTGGGAGAACACGCAGCCTCGGCCCACAACGACAGTCCTGCCGTGCAGAGACGTCGGGCCGCTAGTGCTGTTCCAGGCAGCTGTGAAGCCAAGCGCAAGGCGCCTGCAAACGGGGAGAAAGCGTCCTCTCCCCTCCGCGTCCCACGTTCAAGCTGAATGACGCAGCATGTTTCTCGGAAGGCTCTGCCGAGCTATCTAGTACAAGGGAGAGAGTGCCTGCCTCTGCCGAGAAAGGTTTTGACGTGGGGATTGCTGGGCAGGCGGAAGAGCGTTCCCCAGGCCGTGCAAAGTTGAGGCCTTGGTGATTCTGGATGGTCCCAAGGGTCCAGAATTGTCCCTGGGAAAGCTGTCCTTTTCCCTCTTTTTCCGGCTGGAAGTACACCTCTGGCATCCGACTGCCGTTCGGCGACGTCCTGGGGGAGACGCCCCGGTTTCACTTGGGACGCACACTGGTGTTTCTCCGAAGAGCCCAAATTCCTCCCCGCGGGTGGGTGGGGGCCTGGGCACACCAGCATGGAATGTAAGGCTGTTTAGGACTGCGTACCTTGAGGCCGTGTGAAGGCCGCACGAACGAGAGCTTTCGAGCGAACAGGGCAGCGCTTCGCCATCACCGTTGCACATTCACGGAGCTTAGTCAAACGAACGCATTTACTTCCTGGGGCTCCAACACAGCCGAGGAGTTGGAAGGCATACAGTGAGGGCCCTTTGACAGTTGTTACAACGAACGTGAGTGCACAGTGTCTCGTGAAATACCTTCCACGGTTGAAGCATTCCGTTAACGCATGCCCCTCCGCTCCCTCTGGCGCTCCGAGGTGTTCCTAACGGGGGAAATCTGGACTTTTGCTCGAGGCCGGGGTGGGGCGGGGGGACTCACAATTCTTCTGCCGGCGAGCTCCAGAGCGCTCCTGCTGAAGCTCCCAGCAAGGAACTGAGAGCAGCAGGCCTCACACGAGTCAACTCAGACTTCTTCCGTCACGAGTCAACTCAGACTTCTTATGTGAGGCCTTCCGGCAGCAAAGAGAAGGTGCGCGCGAGGAGTGTGCCTCAGGCAGCTTAGGACCCGCCACTGTCTCGTCTACCACGGAGGGGAACCAGGTTTGGCCAGGGTCGCCCAGCTTCATACCTGAGCTCCTACAGGTATCCTCAGCGGTTTCTGATTACCTCAAGGAAACACAACGGGAGGAACAGGGCCCTTCCGTGGAGGCCCTTTTGGGCACAGGGACCTCTGCGTGGGATCTACTGGGTAAGTATGGCAGTACCTCAGGTAGGCCTCAGTGACCAAGGCTCTCCGGCTCACGCCTAGCTGTGTAAAGCAGTGTGGCGAACGTACGTACTGCTCCTCAGGCTGGGCCCACAGCCTAGCTTTCGCTTCTGTGAGAGTGCTGTCCCGAGTCTCTTCCTGGAGCCAGTCGTCAGCGCGGTGTCTTTTGGCACTGCAGTTCTCTCTCAGTCAAGGAGGCCGTGCGACTGACTGGCAAAGGGAGTCCGCCCAGCGCTGCTTTCGCCAGTCTCTCTGACGACTGGGCCACTCTACCTGGGCAACCCAGAGAGGAGTACCCTGCCCTAGCTATGAAAGCGAAGAGCTGTCTCCAGGGGCCTGCTTACGCTAAGGTTCCTCAGAAGCCAGAGGCCGCCGTTCCGGCACGGAGAGAGGTCATCCTGCGAAACTGGTGAATGGGCTCCTACCCTGTGTGTCCCCAGGGGCGTCGCAGGGTTAAGGCACTCCGTGGTGGAGTATGGCCTCATTGGAGACCCCTGCACACCCAAGGCCCCTGACGTGAAACACTGGAACTTCACCTTGAGGCCCGAGCTCACCTTTCGTTCGGCCGGAGCCGAACCTGGGGAGCCGTGGGAGGAGTTCCTAGAAAGGGATTGCCAGCACGGTTTTCGCTTTGGGAGAACACGCAGCCTCGGCCCACAACGACAGTCCTGCCGTGCAGAGACGTCGGGCCGCTAGTGCTGTTCCAGGCAGCTGTGAAGCCAAGCGCAAGGCGCCTGCAAACGGGGAGAAAGCGTCCTCTCCCCTCCGCGTCCCACGTTCAAGCTGAATGACGCAGCATGTTTCTCGGAAGGCTCTGCCGAGCTATCTAGTACAAGGGAGAGAGTGCCTGCCTCTGCCGAGAAAGGTTTTGACGTGGGGATTGCTGGACAGGCGGAAGAGCGTTCCCCAGGCCGTGCAAAGTTGAGGCCTTGGTGATTCTGGATGGTCCCAAGGGTCCAGAATTGTCCCTGGGAAAGCTGTCCTTTTCCCTCTTTTTCCGGCTGGAAGTACACCTCTGGCATCCGACTGCCGTTCGGCGACGTCCTGGGGGAGACGCCCCGGTTTCACTTGGGACGCACACTGGTGTTTCTCCGAAGAGCCCAAATTCCTCCCCGCGGGTGGGTGGGGGCCTGGGCACACCAGCATGGAATGTAAGGCTGTTTAGGACTGCGTACCTTGAGGCCGTGTGAAGGCCGCACGAACGAGAGCTTTCGAGCGAACAGGGCAGCGCTTCGCCATCACCGTTGCACATTCACGGAGCTTAGTCAAACGAACGCATTTACTTCCTGGGGCTCCAACACAGCCGAGGAGTTGGAAGGCATACAGTGAGGGCCCTTTGACAGTTGTTACAACGAACGTGAGTGCACAGTGTCTCGTGAAATACCTTCCACGGTTGAAGCATTCCGTTAACGCATGCCCCTCCGCTCCCTCTGGCGCTCCGAGGTGTTCCTAACGGGGGAAATCTGGACTTTTGCTCGAGGCCGGGGTGGGGCGGGGGGACTCACAATTCTTCTGCCGGCGAGCTCCAGAGCGCTCCTGCTGAAGCTCCCAGCAAGGAACTGAGAGCAGCAGGCCTCACACGAGTCAACTCAGACTTCTTCCGTCACGAGTCAACTCAGACTTCTTATGTGAGGCCTTCCGGCAGCAAAGAGAAGGTGCGCGCGAGGAGTGTGCCTCAGGCAGCTTAGGACCCGCCACTGTCTCGTCTACCACGGAGGGGAACCAGGTTTGGCCAGGGTCGCCCAGCTTCATACCTGAGCTCCTACAGGTATCCTCAGCGGTTTCTGATTACCTCAAGGAAACACAACGGGAGGAACAGGGCCCTTCCGTGGAGGCCCTTTTGGGCACAGGGACCTCTGCGTGGGATCTACTGGGTAAGTATGGCAGTACCTCAGGTAGGCCTCAGTGACCAAGGCTCTCCGGCTCACGCCTAGCTGTGTAAAGCAGTGTGGCGAACGTACGTACTGCTCCTCAGGCTGGGCCCACAGCCTAGCTTTCGCTTCTGTGAGAGTGCTGTCCCGAGTCTCTTCCTGGAGCCAGTCGTCAGCGCGGTGTCTTTTGGCACTGCAGTTCTCTCTCAGTCAAGGAGGCCGTGCGACTGACTGGCAAAGGGAGTCCGCCCAGCGCTGCTTTCGCCAGTCTCTCTGACGACTGGGCCACTCTACCTGGGCAACCCAGAGAGGAGTACCCTGCCCTAGCTATGAAAGCGAAGAGCTGTCTCCAGGGGCCTGCTTACGCTAAGGTTCCTCAGAAGCCAGAGGCCGCCGTTCCGGCACGGAGAGAGGTCATCCTGCGAAACTGGTGAATGGGCTCCTACCCTGTGTGTCCCCAGGGGCGTCGCAGGGTTAAGGCACTCCGTGGTGGAGTATGGCCTCATTGGAGACCCCTGCACACCCAAGGCCCCTGACGTGAAACACTGGAACTTCACCTTGAGGCCCGAGCTCACCTTTCGTTCGGCCGGAGCCGAACCTGGGGAGCCGTGGGAGGAGTTCCTAGAAAGGGATTGCCAGCACGGTTTTCGCTTTGGGAGAACACGCAGCCTCGGCCCACAACGACAGTCCTGCCGTGCAGAGACGTCGGGCCGCTAGTGCTGTTCCAGGCAGCTGTGAAGCCAAGCGCAAGGCGCCTGCAAACGGGGAGAAAGCGTCCTCTCCCCTCCGCGTCCCACGTTCAAGCTGAATGACGCAGCATGTTTCTCGGAAGGCTCTGCCGAGCTATCTAGTACAAGGGAGAGAGTGCCTGCCTCTGCCGAGAAAGGTTTTGACGTGGGGATTGCTGGACAGGCGGAAGAGCGTTCCCCAGGCCGTGCAAAGTTGAGGCCTTGGTGATTCTGGATGGTCCCAAGGGTCCAGAATTGTCCCTGGGAAAGCTGTCCTTTTCCCTCTTTTTCCGGCTGGAAGTACACCTCTGGCATCCGACTGCCGTTCGGCGACGTCCTGGGGGAGACGCCCCGGTTTCACTTGGGACGCACACTGGTGTTTCTCCGAAGAGCCCAAATTCCTCCCCGCGGGTGGGTGGGGGCCTGGGCACACCAGCATGGAATGTAAGGCTGTTTAGGACTGCGTACCTTGAGGCCGTGTGAAGGCCGCACGAACGAGAGCTTTCGAGCGAACAGGGCAGCGCTTCGCCATCACCGTTGCACATTCACGGAGCTTAGTCAAACGAACGCATTTACTTCCTGGGGCTCCAACACAGCCGAGGAGTTGGAAGGCATACAGTGAGGGCCCTTTGACAGTTGTTACAACGAACGTGAGTGCACAGTGTCTCGTGAAATACCTTCCACGGTTGAAGCATTCCGTTAACGCATGCCCCTCCGCTCCCTCTGGCGCTCCGAGGTGTTCCTAACGGGGGAAATCTGGACTTTTGCTCGAGGCCGGGGTGGGGCGGGGGGACTCACAATTCTTCTGCCGGCGAGCTCCAGAGCGCTCCTGCTGAAGCTCCCAGCAAGGAACTGAGAGCAGCAGGCCTCACACGAGTCAACTCAGACTTCTTCCGTCACGAGTCAACTCAGACTTCTTATGTGAGGCCTTCCGGCAGCAAAGAGAAGGTGCGCGCGAGGAGTGTGCCTCAGGCAGCTTAGGACCCGCCACTGTCTCGTCTACCACGGAGGGGAACCAGGTTTGGCCAGGGTCGCCCAGCTTCATACCTGAGCTCCTACAGGTATCCTCAGCGGTTTCTGATTACCTCAAGGAAACACAACGGGAGGAACAGGGCCCTTCCGTGGAGGCCCTTTTGGGCACAGGGACCTCTGCGTGGGATCTACTGGGTAAGTATGGCAGTACCTCAGGTAGGCCTCAGTGACCAAGGCTCTCCGGCTCACGCCTAGCTGTGTAAAGCAGTGTGGCGAACGTACGTACTGCTCCTCAGGCTGGGCCCACAGCCTAGCTTTCGCTTCTGTGAGAGTGCTGTCCCGAGTCTCTTCCTGGAGCCAGTCGTCAGCGCGGTGTCTTTTGGCACTGCAGTTCTCTCTCAGTCAAGGAGGCCGTGCGACTGACTGGCAAAGGGAGTCCGCCCAGCGCTGCTTTCGCCAGTCTCTCTGACGACTGGGCCACTCTACCTGGGCAACCCAGAGAGGAGTACCCTGCCCTAGCTATGAAAGCGAAGAGCTGTCTCCAGGGGCCTGCTTACGCTAAGGTTCCTCAGAAGCCAGAGGCCGCCGTTCCGGCACGGAGAGAGGTCATCCTGCGAAACTGGTGAATGGGCTCCTACCCTGTGTGTCCCCAGGGGCGTCGCAGGGTTAAGGCACTCCGTGGTGGAGTATGGCCTCATTGGAGACCCCTGCACACCCAAGGCCCCTGACGTGAAACACTGGAACTTCACCTTGAGGCCCGAGCTCACCTTTCGTTCGGCCGGAGCCGAACCTGGGGAGCCGTGGGAGGAGTTCCTAGAAAGGGATTGCCAGCACGGTTTTCGCTTTGGGAGAACACGCAGCCTCGGCCCACAACGACAGTCCTGCCGTGCAGAGACGTCGGGCCGCTAGTGCTGTTCCAGGCAGCTGTGAAGCCAAGCGCAAGGCGCCTGCAAACGGGGAGAAAGCGTCCTCTCCCCTCCGCGTCCCACGTTCAAGCTGAATGACGCAGCATGTTTCTCGGAAGGCTCTGCCGAGCTATCTAGTACAAGGGAGAGAGTGCCTGCCTCTGCCGAGAAAGGTTTTGACGTGGGGATTGCTGGACAGGCGGAAGAGCGTTCCCCAGGCCGTGCAAAGTTGAGGCCTTGGTGATTCTGGATGGTCCCAAGGGTCCAGAATTGTCCCTGGGAAAGCTGTCCTTTTCCCTCTTTTTCCGGCTGGAAGTACACCTCTGGCATCCGACTGCCGTTCGGCGACGTCCTGGGGGAGACGCCCCGGTTTCACTTGGGACGCACACTGGTGTTTCTCCGAAGAGCCCAAATTCCTCCCCGCGGGTGGGTGGGGGCCTGGGCACACCAGCATGGAATGTAAGGCTGTTTAGGACTGCGTACCTTGAGGCCGTGTGAAGGCCGCACGAACGAGAGCTTTCGAGCGAACAGGGCAGCGCTTCGCCATCACCGTTGCACATTCACGGAGCTTAGTCAAACGAACGCATTTACTTCCTGGGGCTCCAACACAGCCGAGGAGTTGGAAGGCATACAGTGAGGGCCCTTTGACAGTTGTTACAACGAACGTGAGTGCACAGTGTCTCGTGAAATACCTTCCACGGTTGAAGCATTCCGTTAACGCATGCCCCTCCGCTCCCTCTGGCGCTCCGAGGTGTTCCTAACGGGGGAAATCTGGACTTTTGCTCGAGGCCGGGGTGGGGCGGGGGGACTCACAATTCTTCTGCCGGCGAGCTCCAGAGCGCTCCTGCTGAAGCTCCCAGCAAGGAACTGAGAGCAGCAGGCCTCACACGAGTCAACTCAGACTTCTTCCGTCACGAGTCAACTCAGACTTCTTATGTGAGGCCTTCCGGCAGCAAAGAGAAGGTGCGCGCGAGGAGTGTGCCTCAGGCAGCTTAGGACCCGCCACTGTCTCGTCTACCACGGAGGGGAACCAGGTTTGGCCAGGGTCGCCCAGCTTCATACCTGAGCTCCTACAGGTATCCTCAGCGGTTTCTGATTACCTCAAGGAAACACAACGGGAGGAACAGGGCCCTTCCGTGGAGGCCCTTTTGGGCACAGGGACCTCTGCGTGGGATCTACTGGGTAAGTATGGCAGTACCTCAGGTAGGCCTCAGTGACCAAGGCTCTCCGGCTCACGCCTAGCTGTGTAAAGCAGTGTGGCGAACGTACGTACTGCTCCTCAGGCTGGGCCCACAGCCTAGCTTTCGCTTCTGTGAGAGTGCTGTCCCGAGTCTCTTCCTGGAGCCAGTCGTCAGCGCGGTGTCTTTTGGCACTGCAGTTCTCTCTCAGTCAAGGAGGCCGTGCGACTGACTGGCAAAGGGAGTCCGCCCAGCGCTGCTTTCGCCAGTCTCTCTGACGACTGGGCCACTCTACCTGGGCAACCCAGAGAGGAGTACCCTGCCCTAGCTATGAAAGCGAAGAGCTGTCTCCAGGGGCCTGCTTACGCTAAGGTTCCTCAGAAGCCAGAGGCCGCCGTTCCGGCACGGAGAGAGGTCATCCTGCGAAACTGGTGAATGGGCTCCTACCCTGTGTGTCCCCAGGGGCGTCGCAGGGTTAAGGCACTCCGTGGTGGAGTATGGCCTCATTGGAGACCCCTGCACACCCAAGCCCCCTGACGTGAAACACTGGAACTTCACCTTGAGGCCCGAGCTCACCTTTCGTTCGGCCGGAGCCGAACCTGGGGAGCCGTGGGAGGAGTTCCTAGAAAGGGATTGCCAGCACGGTTTTCGCTTTGGGAGAACACGCAGCCTCGGCCCACAACGACAGTCCTGCCGTGCAGAGACGTCGGGCCGCTAGTGCTGTTCCAGGCAGCTGTGAAGCCAAGCGCAAGGCGCCTGCAAACGGGGAGAAAGCGTCCTCTCCCCTCCGCGTCCCACGTTCAAGCTGAATGACGCAGCATGTTTCTCGGAAGGCTCTGCCGAGCTATCTAGTACAAGGGAGAGAGTGCCTGCCTCTGCCGAGAAAGGTTTTGACGTGGGGATTGCTGGACAGGCGGAAGAGCGTTCCCCAGGCCGTGCAAAGTTGAGGCCTTGGTGATTCTGGATGGTCCCAAGGGTCCAGAATTGTCCCTGGGAAAGCTGTCCTTTTCCCTCTTTTTCCGGCTGGAAGTACACCTCTGGCATCCGACTGCCGTTCGGCGACGTCCTGGGGGAGACGCCCCGGTTTCACTTGGGACGCACACTGGTGTTTCTCCGAAGAGCCCAAATTCCTCCCCGCGGGTGGGTGGGGGCCTGGGCACACCAGCATGGAATGTAAGGCTGTTTAGGACTGCGTACCTTGAGGCCGTGTGAAGGCCGCACGAACGAGAGCTTTCGAGCGAACAGGGCAGCGCTTCGCCATCACCGTTGCACATTCACGGAGCTTAGTCAAACGAACGCATTTACTTCCTGGGGCTCCAACACAGCCGAGGAGTTGGAAGGCATACAGTGAGGGCCCTTTGACAGTTGTTACAACGAACGTGAGTGCACAGTGTCTCGTGAAATACCTTCCACGGTTGAAGCATTCCGTTAACGCATGCCCCTCCGCTCCCTCTGGCGCTCCGAGGTGTTCCTAACGGGGGAAATCTGGACTTTTGCTCGAGGCCGGGGTGGGGCGGGGGGACTCACAATTCTTCTGCCGGCGAGCTCCAGAGCGCTCCTGCTGAAGCTCCCAGCAAGGAACTGAGAGCAGCAGGCCTCACACGAGTCAACTCAGACTTCTTCCGTCACGAGTCAACTCAGACTTCTTATGTGAGGCCTTCCGGCAGCAAAGAGAAGGTGCGCGCGAGGAGTGTGCCTCAGGCAGCTTAGGACCCGCCACTGTCTCGTCTACCACGGAGGGGAACCAGGTTTGGCCAGGGTCGCCCAGCTTCATACCTGAGCTCCTACAGGTATCCTCAGCGGTTTCTGATTACCTCAAGGAAACACAACGGGAGGAACAGGGCCCTTCCGTGGAGGCCCTTTTGGGCACAGGGACCTCTGCGTGGGATCTACTGGGTAAGTATGGCAGTACCTCAGGTAGGCCTCAGTGACCAAGGCTCTCCGGCTCACGCCTAGCTGTGTAAAGCAGTGTGGCGAACGTACGTACTGCTCCTCAGGCTGGGCCCACAGCCTAGCTTTCGCTTCCGTGAGAGTGCTGTCCCGAGTCTCTTCCTGGAGCCAGTCGTCAGCGCGGTGTCTTTTGGCACTGCAGTTCTCTCTCAGTCAAGGAGGCCGTGCGACTGACTGGCAAAGGGAGTCCGCCCAGCGCTGCTTTCGCCAGTCTCTCTGACGACTGGGCCACTCTACCTGGGCAACCCAGAGAGGAGTACCCTGCCCTAGCTATGAAAGCGAAGAGCTGTCTCCAGGGGCCTGCTTACGCTAAGGTTCCTCAGAAGCCAGAGGCCGCCGTTCCGGCACGGAGAGAGGTCATCCTGCGAAACTGGTGAATGGGCTCCTACCCTGTGTGTCCCCAGGGGCGTCGCAGGGTTAAGGCACTCCGTGGTGGAGTATGGCCTCATTGGAGACCCCTGCACACCCAAGCCCCCTGACGTGAAACACTGGAACTTCACCTTGAGGCCCGAGGTCACCTTTCGTTCGGCCGGAGCCGAACCTGGGGAGCCGTGGGAGGAGTTCCTAGAAAGGGATTGCCAGCACGGTTTTCGCTTTGGGAGAACACGCAGCCTCGGCCCACAACGACAGTCCTGCCGTGCAGAGACGTCGGGCCGCTAGTGCTGTTCCAGGCAGCTGTGAAGCCAAGCGCAAGGCGCCTGCAAACGGGGAGAAAGCGTCCTCTCCCCTCCGCGTCCCACGTTCAAGCTGAATGACGCAGCATGTTTCTCGGAAGGCTCTGCCGAGCTATCTAGTACAAGGGAGAGAGTGCCTGCCTCTGCCGAGAAAGGTTTTGACGTGGGGATTGCTGGACAGGCGGAAGAGCGTTCCCCAGGCCGTGCAAAGTTGAGGCCTTGGTGATTCTGGATGGTCCCAAGGGTCCAGAATTGTCCCTGGGAAAGCTGTCCTTTTCCCTCTTTTTCCGGCTGGAAGTACACCTCTGACATCCGACTGCCGTTCGGCGACGTCCTGGGGGAGACGCCCCGGTTTCACTTGGGACGCACACTGGTGTTTCTCCGAAGAGCCCAAATTCCTCCCCGCGGGTGGGTGGGGGCCTGGGCACACCAGCATGGAATGTAAGGCTGTTTAGGACTGCGTACCTTGAGGCCGTGTGAAGGCCGCACGAACGAGAGCTTTCGAGCGAACAGGGCAGCGCTTCGCCATCACCGTTGCACATTCACGGAGCTTAGTCAAACGAACGCATTTACTTCCTGGGGCTCCAACACAGCCGAGGAGTTGGAAGGCATACAGTGAGGGCCCTTTGACAGTTGTTACAACGAACGTGAGTGCACAGTGTCTCGTGAAATACCTTCCACGGTTGAAGCATTCCGTTAACGCATGCCCCTCCGCTCCCTCTGGCGCTCCGAGGTGTTCCTAACGGGGGAAATCTGGACTTTTGCTCGAGGCCGGGGTGGGGCGGGGGGACTCACAATTCTTCTGCCGGCGAGCTCCAGAGCGCTCCTGCTGAAGCTCCCAGCAAGGAACTGAGAGCAGCAGGCCTCACACGAGTCAACTCAGACTTCTTCCGTCACGAGTCAACTCAGACTTCTTATGTGAGGCCTTCCGGCAGCAAAGAGAAGGTGCGCGCGAGGAGTGTGCCTCAGGCAGCTTAGGACCCGCCACTGTCTCGTCTACCACGGAGGGGAACCAGGTTTGGCCAGGGTCGCCCAGCTTCATACCTGAGCTCCTACAGGTATCCTCAGCGGTTTCTGATTACCTCAAGGAAACACAACGGGAGGAACAGGGCCCTTCCGTGGAGGCCCTTTTGGGCACAGGGACCTCTGCGTGGGATCTACTGGGTAAGTATGGCAGTACCTCAGGTAGGCCTCAGTGACCAAGGCTCTCCGGCTCACGCCTAGCTGTGTAAAGCAGTGTGGCGAACGTACGTACTGCTCCTCAGGCTGGGCCCACAGCCTAGCTTTCGCTTCTGTGAGAGTGCTGTCCCGAGTCTCTTCCTGGAGCCAGTCGTCAGCGCGGTGTCTTTTGGCACTGCAGTTCTCTCTCAGTCAAGGAGGCCGTGCGACTGACTGGCAAAGGGAGTCCGCCCAGCGCTGCTTTCGCCAGTCTCTCTGACGACTGGGCCACTCTACCTGGGCAACCCAGAGAGGAGTACCCTGCCCTAGCTATGAAAGCGAAGAGCTGTCTCCAGGGGCCTGCTTACGCTAAGGTTCCTCAGAAGCCAGAGGCCGCCGTTCCGGCACGGAGAGAGGTCATCCTGCGAAACTGGTGAATGGGCTCCTACCCTGTGTGTCCCCAGGGGCGTCGCAGGGTTAAGGCACTCCGTGGTGGAGTATGGCCTCATTGGAGACCCCTGCACACCCAAGCCCCCTGACGTGAAACCCTGGAACTTCACCTTGAGGCCCGAGCTCACCTTTCGTTCGGCCGGAGCCGAACCTGGGGAGCCGTGGGAGGAGTTCCTAGAAAGGGATTGCCAGCACGGTTTTCGCTTTGGGAGAACACGCAGCCTCGGCCCACAACGACAGTCCTGCCGTGCAGAGACGTCGGGCCGCTAGTGCTGTTCCAGGCAGCTGTGAAGCCAAGCGCAAGGCGCCTGCAAACGGGGAGAAAGCGTCCTCTCCCCTCCGCGTCCCACGTTGAAGCTGAATGACGCAGCATGTTTCTCGGAAGGCTCTGCCGAGCTATCTAGTACAAGGGAGAGAGTGCCTGCCTCTGCCGAGAAAGGTTTTGACGTGGGGATTGCTGGACAGGCGGAAGAGCGTTCCCCAGGCCGTGCAAAGTTGAGGCCTTGGTGATTCTGGATGGTCCCAAGGGTCCAGAATTGTCCCTGGGAAAGCTGTCCTTTTCCCTCTTTTTCCGGCTGGAAGTACACCTCTGACATCCGACTGCCGTTCGGCGACGTCCTGGGGGAGACGCCCCGGTTTCACTTGGGACGCACACTGGTGTTTCTCCGAAGAGCCCAAATTCCTCCCCGCGGGTGGGTGGGGGCCTGGGCACACCAGCATGGAATGTAAGCCTGTTTAGGACTGCGTACCTTGAGGCCGTGTGAAGGCCGCACGAACGAGAGCTTTCGAGCGAACAGGGCAGCGCTTCGCCATCACCGTTGCACATTCACGGAGCTTAGTCAAACGAACGCATTTACTTCCTGGGGCTCCAACACAGCCGAGGAGTTGGAAGGCATACAGTGAGGGCCCTTTGACAGTTGTTACAACGAACGTGAGTGCACAGTGTCTCGTGAAATACCTTCCACGGTTGAAGCATTCCGTTAACGCATGCCCCTCCGCTCCCTCTGGCGCTCCGAGGTGTTCCTAACGGGGGAAATCTGGACTTTTGCTCGAGGCCGGGGTGGGGCGGGGGGACTCACAATTCTTCTGCCGGCGAGCTCCAGAGCGCTCCTGCTGAAGCTCCCAGCAAGGAACTGAGAGCAGCAGGCCTCACACGAGTCAACTCAGACTTCTTCCGTCACGAGTCAACTCAGACTTCTTATGTGAGGCCTTCCGGCAGCAAAGAGAAGGTGCGCGCGAGGAGTGTGCCTCAGGCAGCTTAGGACCCGCCACTGTCTCGTCTACCACGGAGGGGAACCAGGTTTGGCCAGGGTCGCCCAGCTTCATACCTGAGCTCCTACAGGTATCCTCAGCGGTTTCTGATTACCTCAAGGAAACACAACGGGAGGAACAGGGCCCTTCCGTGGAGGCCCTTTTGGGCACAGGGACCTCTGCGTGGGATCTACTGGGTAAGTATGGCAGTACCTCAGGTAGGCCTCAGTGACCAAGGCTCTCCGGCTCACGCCTAGCTGTGTAAAGCAGTGTGGCGAACGTACGTACTGCTCCTCAGGCTGGGCCCACAGCCTAGCTTTCGCTTCTGTGAGAGTGCTGTCCCGAGTCTCTTCCTGGAGCCAGTCGTCAGCGCGGTGTCTTTTGGCACTGCAGTTCTCTCTCAGTCAAGGAGGCCGTGCGACTGACTGGCAAAGGGAGTCCGCCCAGCGCTGCTTTCGCCAGTCTCTCTGACGACTGGGCCACTCTACCTGGGCAACCCAGAGAGGAGTACCCTGCCCTAGCTATGAAAGCGAAGAGCTGTCTCCAGGGGCCTGCTTACGCTAAGGTTCCTCAGAAGCCAGAGGCCGCCGTTCCGGCACGGAGAGAGGTCATCCTGCGAAACTGGTGAATGGGCTCCTACCCTGTGTGTCCCCAGGGGCGTCGCAGGGTTAAGGCACTCCGTGGTGGAGTATGGCCTCATTGGAGACCCCTGCACACCCAAGCCCCCTGACGTGAAACACTGGAACTTCACCTTGAGGCCCGAGCTCACCTTTCGTTCGGCCGGAGCCGAACCTGGGGAGCCGTGGGAGGAGTTCCTAGAAAGGGATTGCCAGCACGGTTTTCGCTTTGGGAGAACACGCAGCCTCGGCCCACAACGACAGTCCTGCCGTGCAGAGACGTCGGGCCGCTAGTGCTGTTCCAGGCAGCTGTGAAGCCAAGCGCAAGGCGCCTGCAAACGGGGAGAAAGCGTCCTCTCCCCTCCGCGTCCCACGTTGAAGCTGAATGACGCAGCATGTTTCTCGGAAGGCTCTGCCGAGCTATCTAGTACAAGGGAGAGAGTGCCTGCCTCTGCCGAGAAAGGTTTTGACGTGGGGATTGCTGGACAGGCGGAAGAGCGTTCCCCAGGCCGTGCAAAGTTGAGGCCTTGGTGATTCTGGATGGTCCCAAGGGTCCAGAATTGTCCCTGGGAAAGCTGTCCTTTTCCCTCTTTTTCCGGCTGGAAGTACACCTCTGGCATCCGACTGCCGTTCGGCGACGTCCTGGGGGAGACGCCCCGGTTTCACTTGGGACGCACACTGGTGTTTCTCCGAAGAGCCCAAATTCCTCCCCGCGGGTGGGTGGGGGCCTGGGCACACCAGCATGGAATGTAAGGCTGTTTAGGACTGCGTACCTTGAGGCCGTGTGAAGGCCGCACGAACGAGAGCTTTCGAGCGAACAGGGCAGCGCTTCGCCATCACCGTTGCACATTCACGGAGCTTAGTCAAACGAACGCATTTACTTCCTGGGGCTCCAACACAGCCGAGGAGTTGGAAGGCATACAGTGAGGGCCCTTTGACAGTTGTTACAACGAACGTGAGTGCACAGTGTCTCGTGAAATACCTTCCACGGTTGAAGCATTCCGTTAACGCATGCCCCTCCGCTCCCTCTGGCGCTCCGAGGTGTTCCTAACGGGGGAAATCTGGACTTTTGCTCGAGGCCGGGGTGGGGCGGGGGGACTCACAATTCTTCTGCCGGCGAGCTCCAGAGCGCTCCTGCTGAAGCTCCCAGCAAGGAACTGAGAGCAGCAGGCCTCACACGAGTCAACTCAGACTTCTTCCGTCACGAGTCAACTCAGACTTCTTATGTGAGGCCTTCCGGCAGCAAAGAGAAGGTGCGCGCGAGGAGTGTGCCTCAGGCAGCTTAGGACCCGCCACTGTCTCGTCTACCACGGAGGGGAACCAGGTTTGGCCAGGGTCGCCCAGCTTCATACCTGAGCTCCTACAGGTATCCTCAGCGGTTTCTGATTACCTCAAGGAAACACAACGGGAGGAACAGGGCCCTTCCGTGGAGGCCCTTTTGGGCACAGGGACCTCTGCGTGGGATCTACTGGGTAAGTATGGCAGTACCTCAGGTAGGCCTCAGTGACCAAGGCTCTCCGGCTCACGCCTAGCTGTGTAAAGCAGTGTGGCGAACGTACGTACTGCTCCTCAGGCTGGGCCCACAGCCTAGCTTTCGCTTCTGTGAGAGTGCTGTCCCGAGTCTCTTCCTGGAGCCAGTCGTCAGCGCGGTGTCTTTTGGCACTGCAGTTCTCTCTCAGTCAAGGAGGCCGTGCGACTGACTGGCAAAGGGAGTCCGCCCAGCGCTGCTTTCGCCAGTCTCTCTGACGACTGGGCCACTCTACCTGGGCAACCCAGAGAGGAGTACCCTGCCCTAGCTATGAAAGCGAAGAGCTGTCTCCAGGGGCCTGCTTACGCTAAGGTTCCTCAGAAGCCAGAGGCCGCCGTTCCGGCACGGAGAGAGGTCATCCTGCGAAACTGGTGAATGGGCTCCTACCCTGTGTGTCCCCAGGGGCGTCGCAGGGTTAAGGCACTCCGTGGTGGAGTATGGCCTCATTGGAGACCCCTGCACACCCAAGCCCCCTGACGTGAAACACTGGAACTTCACCTTGAGGCCCGAGCTCACCTTTCGTTCGGCCGGAGCCGAACCTGGGGAGCCGTGGGAGGAGTTCCTAGAAAGGGATTGCCAGCACGGTTTTCGCTTTGGGAGAACACGCAGCCTCGGCCCACAACGACAGTCCTGCCGTGCAGAGACGTCGGGCCGCTAGTGCTGTTCCAGGCAGCTGTGAAGCCAAGCGCAAGGCGCCTGCAAACGGGGAGAAAGCGTCCTCTCCCCTCCGCGTCCCACGTTCAAGCTGAATGACGCAGCATGTTTCTCGGAAGGCTCTGCCGAGCTATCTAGTACAAGGGAGAGAGTGCCTGCCTCTGCCGAGAAAGGTTTTGACGTGGGGATTGCTGGACAGGCGGAAGAGCGTTCCCCAGGCCGTGCAAAGTTGAGGCCTTGGTGATTCTGGATGGTCCCAAGGGTCCAGAATTGTCCCTGGGAAAGCTGTCCTTTTCCCTCTTTTTCCGGCTGGAAGTACACCTCTGGCATCCGACTGCCGTTCGGCGACGTCCTGGGGGAGACGCCCCGGTTTCACTTGGGACGCACACTGGTGTTTCTCCGAAGAGCCCAAATTCCTCCCCGCGGGTGGGTGGGGGCCTGGGCACACCAGCATGGAATGTAAGGCTGTTTAGGACTGCGTACCTTGAGGCCGTGTGAAGGCCGCACGAACGAGAGCTTTCGAGCGAACAGGGCAGCGCTTCGCCATCACCGTTGCACATTCACGGAGCTTAGTCAAACGAACGCATTTACTTCCTGGGGCTCCAACACAGCCGAGGAGTTGGAAGGCATACAGTGAGGGCCCTTTGACAGTTGTTACAACGAACGTGAGTGCACAGTGTCTCGTGAAATACCTTCCACGGTTGAAGCATTCCGTTAACGCATGCCCCTCCGCTCCCTCTGGCGCTCCGAGGTGTTCCTAACGGGGGAAATCTGGACTTTTGCTCGAGGCCGGGGTGGGGCGGGGGGACTCACAATTCTTCTGCCGGCGAGCTCCAGAGCGCTCCTGCTGAAGCTCCCAGCAAGGAACTGAGAGCAGCAGGCCTCACACGAGTCAACTCAGACTTCTTCCGTCACGAGTCAACTCAGACTTCTTATGTGAGGCCTTCCGGCAGCAAAGAGAAGGTGCGCGCGAGGAGTGTGCCTCAGGCAGCTTAGGACCCGCCACTGTCTCGTCTACCACGGAGGGGAACCAGGTTTGGCCAGGGTCGCCCAGCTTCATACCTGAGCTCCTACAGGTATCCTCAGCGGTTTCTGATTACCTCAAGGAAACACAACGGGAGGAACAGGGCCCTTCCGTGGAGGCCCTTTTGGGCACAGGGACCTCTGCGTGGGATCTACTGGGTAAGTATGGCAGTACCTCAGGTAGGCCTCAGTGACCAAGGCTCTCCGGCTCACGCCTAGCTGTGTAAAGCAGTGTGGCGAACGTACGTACTGCTCCTCAGGCTGGGCCCACAGCCTAGCTTTCGCTTCCGTGAGAGTGCTGTCCCGAGTCTCTTCCTGGAGCCAGTCGTCAGCGCGGTGTCTTTTGGCACTGCAGTTCTCTCTCAGTCAAGGAGGCCGTGCGACTGACTGGCAAAGGGAGTCCGCCCAGCGCTGCTTTCGCCAGTCTCTCTGACGACTGGGCCACTCTACCTGGGCAACCCAGAGAGGAGTACCCTGCCCTAGCTATGAAAGCGAAGAGCTGTCTCCAGGGGCCTGCTTACGCTAAGGTTCCTCAGAAGCCAGAGGCCGCCGTTCCGGCACGGAGAGAGGTCATCCTGCGAAACTGGTGAATGGGCTCCTACCCTGTGTGTCCCCAGGGGCGTCGCAGGGTTAAGGCACTCCGTGGTGGAGTATGGCCTCATTGGAGACCCCTGCACACCCAAGCCCCCTGACGTGAAACACTGGAACTTCACCTTGAGGCCCGAGGTCACCTTTCGTTCGGCCGGAGCCGAACCTGGGGAGCCGTGGGAGGAGTTCCTAGAAAGGGATTGCCAGCACGGTTTTCGCTTTGGGAGAACACGCAGCCTCGGCCCACAACGACAGTCCTGCCGTGCAGAGACGTCGGGCCGCTAGTGCTGTTCCAGGCAGCTGTGAAGCCAAGCGCAAGGCGCCTGCAAACGGGGAGAAAGCGTCCTCTCCCCTCCGCGTCCCACGTTCAAGCTGAATGACGCAGCATGTTTCTCGGAAGGCTCTGCCGAGCTATCTAGTACAAGGGAGAGAGTGCCTGCCTCTGCCGAGAAAGGTTTTGACGTGGGGATTGCTGGACAGGCGGAAGAGCGTTCCCCAGGCCGTGCAAAGTTGAGGCCTTGGTGATTCTGGATGGTCCCAAGGGTCCAGAATTGTCCCTGGGAAAGCTGTCCTTTTCCCTCTTTTTCCGGCTGGAAGTACACCTCTGACATCCGACTGCCGTTCGGCGACGTCCTGGGGGAGACGCCCCGGTTTCACTTGGGACGCACACTGGTGTTTCTCCGAAGAGCCCAAATTCCTCCCCGCGGGTGGGTGGGGGCCTGGGCACACCAGCATGGAATGTAAGGCTGTTTAGGACTGCGTACCTTGAGGCCGTGTGAAGGCCGCACGAACGAGAGCTTTCGAGCGAACAGGGCAGCGCTTCGCCATCACCGTTGCACATTCACGGAGCTTAGTCAAACGAACGCATTTACTTCCTGGGGCTCCAACACAGCCGAGGAGTTGGAAGGCATACAGTGAGGGCCCTTTGACAGTTGTTACAATGAACGTGAGTGCACAGTGTCTCGTGAAATACCTTCCACGGTTGAAGCATTCCGTTAACGCATGCCCCTCCGCTCCCTCTGGCGCTCCGAGGTGTTCCTAACGGGGGAAATCTGGACTTTTGCTCGAGGCCGGGGTGGGGCGGGGGGACTCACAATTCTTCTGCCGGCGAGCTCCAGAGCGCTCCTGCTGAAGCTCCCAGCAAGGAACTGAGAGCAGCAGGCCTCACACGAGTCAACTCAGACTTCTTCCGTCACGAGTCAACTCAGACTTCTTATGTGAGGCCTTCCGGCAGCAAAGAGAAGGTGCGCGCGAGGAGTGTGCCTCAGGCAGCTTAGGACCCGCCACTGTCTCGTCTACCACGGAGGGGAACCAGGTTTGGCCAGGGTCGCCCAGCTTCATACCTGAGCTCCTACAGGTATCCTCAGCGGTTTCTGATTACCTCAAGGAAACACAACGGGAGGAACAGGGCCCTTCCGTGGAGGCCCTTTTGGGCACAGGGACCTCTGCGTGGGATCTACTGGGTAAGTATGGCAGTACCTCAGGTAGGCCTCAGTGACCAAGGCTCTCCGGCTCACGCCTAGCTGTGTAAAGCAGTGTGGCGAACGTACGTACTGCTCCTCAGGCTGGGCCCACAGCCTAGCTTTCGCTTCTGTGAGAGTGCTGTCCCGAGTCTCTTCCTGGAGCCAGTCGTCAGCGCGGTGTCTTTTGGCACTGCAGTTCTCTCTCAGTCAAGGAGGCCGTGCGACTGACTGGCAAAGGGAGTCCGCCCAGCGCTGCTTTCGCCAGTCTCTCTGACGACTGGGCCACTCTACCTGGGCAACCCAGAGAGGAGTACCCTGCCCTAGCTATGAAAGCGAAGAGCTGTCTCCAGGGGCCTGCTTACGCTAAGGTTCCTCAGAAGCCAGAGGCCGCCGTTCCGGCACGGAGAGAGGTCATCCTGCGAAACTGGTGAATGGGCTCCTACCCTGTGTGTCCCCAGGGGCGTCGCAGGGTTAAGGCACTCCGTGGTGGAGTATGGCCTCATTGGAGACCCCTGCACACCCAAGCCCCCTGACGTGAAACCCTGGAACTTCACCTTGCCAGGTCACGTTCGCCGGCGAACTGGCAGTGGATGAGAGCCAGCCGGAAAAAGAGGGAAAAGGACAGCTTTCCCAGGGACAGATTCTGGACCCTTGGGACCATCCAGAATCGACCAAGGCCTGCAACTTTGCACGGCCTGGGGAACGCTCTTCCGCCTGTCCACGAGCAATCCCCACGTCAAAACCTTTCTCGCTCCCATTGTACTAGATAGCGTCCTCTCCCCTCCGCGTCCCACGTTGAAGCTGAATGACGCAGCATGTTTCTCGGAAGGCTCTGCCGAGCTATCTAGTACAAGGGAGAGAGTGCCTGCCTCTGCCGAGAAAGGTTTTGACGTGGGGATTGCTGGACAGGCGGAAGAGCGTTCCCCAGGCCGTGCAAAGTTGAGGCCTTGGTGATTCTGGATGGTCCCAAGGGTCCAGAATTGTCCCTGGGAAAGCTGTCCTTTTCCCTCTTTTTCCGGCTGGAAGTACACCTCTGGCATCCGACTGCCGTTCGGCGACGTCCTGGGGGAGACGCCCCGGTTTCACTTGGGACGCACACTGGTGTTTCTCCGAAGAGCCCAAATTCCTCCCCGCGGGTGGGTGGGGGCCTGGGCACACCAGCATGGAATGTAAGGCTGTTTAGGACTGCGTACCTTGAGGCCGTGTGAAGGCCGCACGAACGAGAGCTTTCGAGCGAACAGGGCAGCGCTTCGCCATCACCGTTGCACATTCACGGAGCTTAGTCAAACGAACGCATTTACTTCCTGGGGCTCCAACACAGCCGAGGAGTTGGAAGGCATACAGTGAGGGCCCTTTGACAGTTGTTACAACGAACGTGAGTGCACAGTGTCTCGTGAAATACCTTCCACGGTTGAAGCATTCCGTTAACGCATGCCCCTCCGCTCCCTCTGGCGCTCCGAGGTGTTCCTAACGGGGGAAATCTGGACTTTTGCTCGAGGCCGGGGTGGGGCGGGGGGACTCACAATTCTTCTGCCGGCGAGCTCCAGAGCGCTCCTGCTGAAGCTCCCAGCAAGGAACTGAGAGCAGCAGGCCTCACACGAGTCAACTCAGACTTCTTCCGTCACGAGTCAACTCAGACTTCTTATGTGAGGCCTTCCGGCAGCAAAGAGAAGGTGCGCGCGAGGAGTGTGCCTCAGGCAGCTTAGGACCCGCCACTGTCTCGTCTACCACGGAGGGGAACCAGGTTTGGCCAGGGTCGCCCAGCTTCATACCTGAGCTCCTACAGGTATCCTCAGCGGTTTCTGATTACCTCAAGGAAACACAACGGGAGGAACAGGGCCCTTCCGTGGAGGCCCTTTTGGGCACAGGGACCTCTGCGTGGGATCTACTGGGTAAGTATGGCAGTACCTCAGGTAGGCCTCAGTGACCAAGGCTCTCCGGCTCACGCCTAGCTGTGTAAAGCAGTGTGGCGAACGTACGTACTGCTCCTCAGGCTGGGCCCACAGCCTAGCTTTCGCTTCTGTGAGAGTGCTGTCCCGAGTCTCTTCCTGGAGCCAGTCGTCAGCGCGGTGTCTTTTGGCACTGCAGTTCTCTCTCAGTCAAGGAGGCCGTGCGACTGACTGGCAAAGGGAGTCCGCCCAGCGCTGCTTTCGCCAGTCTCTCTGACGACTGGGCCACTCTACCTGGGCAACCCAGAGAGGAGTACCCTGCCCTAGCTATGAAAGCGAAGAGCTGTCTCCAGGGGCCTGCTTACGCTAAGGTTCCTCAGAAGCCAGAGGCCGCCGTTCCGGCACGGAGAGAGGTCATCCTGCGAAACTGGTGAATGGGCTCCTACCCTGTGTGTCCCCAGGGGCGTCGCAGGGTTAAGGCACTCCGTGGTGGAGTATGGCCTCATTGGAGACCCCTGCACACCCAAGGCCCCTGACGTGAAACACTGGAACTTCACCTTGAGGCCCGAGCTCACCTTTCGTTCGGCCGGAGCCGAACCTGGGGAGCCGTGGGAGGAGTTCCTAGAAAGGGATTGCCAGCACGGTTTTCGCTTTGGGAGAACACGCAGCCTCGGCCCACAACGACAGTCCTGCCGTGCAGAGACGTCGGGCCGCTAGTGCTGTTCCAGGCAGCTGTGAAGCCAAGCGCAAGGCGCCTGCAAACGGGGAGAAAGCGTCCTCTCCCCTCCGCGTCCCACGTTGAAGCTGAATGACGCAGCATGTTTCTCGGAAGGCTCTGCCGAGCTATCTAGTACAAGGGAGAGAGTGCCTGCCTCTGCCGAGAAAGGTTTTGACGTGGGGATTGCTGGACAGGCGGAAGAGCGTTCCCCAGGCCGTGCAAAGTTGAGGCCTTGGTGATTCTGGATGGTCCCAAGGGTCCAGAATTGTCCCTGGGAAAGCTGTCCTTTTCCCTCTTTTTCCGGCTGGAAGTACACCTCTGGCATCCGACTGCCGTTCGGCGACGTCCTGGGGGAGACGCCCCGGTTTCACTTGGGACGCACACTGGTGTTTCTCCGAAGAGCCCAAATTCCTCCCCGCGGGTGGGTGGGGGCCTGGGCACACCAGCATGGAATGTAAGGCTGTTTAGGACTGCGTACCTTGAGGCCGTGTGAAGGCCGCACGAACGAGAGCTTTCGAGCGAACAGGGCAGCGCTTCGCCATCACCGTTGCACATTCACGGAGCTTAGTCAAACGAACGCATTTACTTCCTGGGGCTCCAACACAGCCGAGGAGTTGGAAGGCATACAGTGAGGGCCCTTTGACAGTTGTTACAACGAACGTGAGTGCACAGTGTCTCGTGAAATACCTTCCACGGTTGAAGCATTCCGTTAACGCATGCCCCTCCGCTCCCTCTGGCGCTCCGAGGTGTTCCTAACGGGGGAAATCTGGACTTTTGCTCGAGGCCGGGGTGGGGCGAGGGGACTCACAATTCTTCTGCCGGCGAGCTCCAGAGCGCTCCTGCTGAAGCTCCCAGCAAGGAACTGAGAGCAGCAGGCCTCACACGAGTCAACTCAGACTTCTTCCGTCACGAGTCAACTCAGACTTCTTATGTGAGGCCTTCCGGCAGCAAAGAGAAGGTGCGCGCGAGGAGTGTGCCTCAGGCAGCTTAGGACCCGCCACTGTCTCGTCTACCACGGAGGGGAACCAGGTTTGGCCAGGGTCGCCCAGCTTCATACCTGAGCTCCTACAGGTATCCTCAGCGGTTTCTGATTACCTCAAGGAAACACAACGGGAGGAACAGGGCCCTTCCGTGGAGGCCCTTTTGGGCACAGGGACCTCTGCGTGGGATCTACTGGGTAAGTATGGCAGTACCTCAGGTAGGCCTCAGTGACCAAGGCTCTCCGGCTCACGCCTAGCTGTGTAAAGCAGTGTGGCGAACGTACGTACTGCTCCTCAGGCTGGGCCCACAGCCTAGCTTTCGCTTCTGTGAGAGTGCTGTCCCGAGTCTCTTCCTGGAGCCAGTCGTCAGCGCGGTGTCTTTTGGCACTGCAGTTCTCTCTCAGTCAAGGAGGCCGTGCGACTGACTGGCAAAGGGAGTCCGCCCAGCGCTGCTTTCGCCAGTCTCTCTGACGACTGGGCCACTCTACCTGGGCAACCCAGAGAGGAGTACCCTGCCCTAGCTATGAAAGCGAAGAGCTGTCTCCAGGGGCCTGCTTACGCTAAGGTTCCTCAGAAGCCAGAGGCCGCCGTTCCGGCACGGAGAGAGGTCATCCTGCGAAACTGGTGAATGGGCTCCTACCCTGTGTGTCCCCAGGGGCGTCGCAGGGTTAAGGCACTCCGTGGTGGAGTATGGCCTCATTGGAGACCCCTGCACACCCAAGGCCCCTGACGTGAAACACTGGAACTTCACCTTGAGGCCCGAGCTCACCTTTCGTTCGGCCGGAGCCGAACCTGGGGAGCCGTGGGAGGAGTTCCTAGAAAGGGATTGCCAGCACGGTTTTCGCTTTGGGAGAACACGCAGCCTCGGCCCACAACGACAGTCCTGCCGTGCAGAGACGTCGGGCCGCTAGTGCTGTTCCAGGCAGCTGTGAAGCCAAGCGCAAGGCGCCTGCAAACGGGGAGAAAGCGTCCTCTCCCCTCCGCGTCCCACGTTGAAGCTGAATGACGCAGCATGTTTCTCGGAAGGCTCTGCCGAGCTATCTAGTACAAGGGAGAGAGTGCCTGCCTCTGCCGAGAAAGGTTTTGACGTGGGGATTGCTGGACAGGCGGAAGAGCGTTCCCCAGGCCGTGCAAAGTTGAGGCCTTGGTGATTCTGGATGGTCCCAAGGGTCCAGAATTGTCCCTGGGAAAGCTGTCCTTTTCCCTCTTTTTCCGGCTGGAAGTACACCTCTGGCATCCGACTGCCGTTCGGCGACGTCCTGGGGGAGACGCCCCGGTTTCACTTGGGACGCACACTGGTGTTTCTCCGAAGAGCCCAAATTCCTCCCCGCGGGTGGGTGGGGGCCTGGGCACACCAGCATGGAATGTAAGGCTGTTTAGAACTGCGTACCTTGAGGCCGTGTGAAGGCCGCACGAACGAGAGCTTTCGAGCGAACAGGGCAGCGCTTCGCCATCACCGTTGCACATTCACGGAGCTTAGTCAAACGAACGCATTTACTTCCTGGGGCTCCAACACAGCCGAGGAGTTGGAAGGCATACAGTGAGGGCCCTTTGACAGTTGTTACAACGAACGTGAGTGCACAGTGTCTCGTGAAATACCTTCCACGGTTGAAGCATTCCGTTAACGCATGCCCCTCCGCTCCCTCTGGCGCTCCGAGGTGTTCCTAACGGGGGAAATCTGGACTTTTGCTCGAGGCCGGGGTGGGGCGGGGGGACTCACAATTCTTCTGCCGGCGAGCTCCAGAGCGCTCCTGCTGAAGCTCCCAGCAAGGAACTGAGAGCAGCAGGCCTCACACGAGTCAACTCAGACTTCTTCCGTCACGAGTCAACTCAGACTTCTTATGTGAGGCCTTCCGGCAGCAAAGAGAAGGTGCGCGCGAGGAGTGTGCCTCAGGCAGCTTAGGACCCGCCACTGTCTCGTCTACCACGGAGGGGAACCAGGTTTGGCCAGGGTCGCCCAGCTTCATACCTGAGCTCCTACAGGTATCCTCAGCGGTTTCTGATTACCTCAAGGAAACACAACGGGAGGAACAGGGCCCTTCCGTGGAGGCCCTTTTGGGCACAGGGACCTCTGCGTGGGATCTACTGGGTAAGTATGGCAGTACCTCAGGTAGGCCTCAGTGACCAAGGCTCTCCGGCTCACGCCTAGCTGTGTAAAGCAGTGTGGCGAACGTACGTACTGCTCCTCAGGCTGGGCCCACAGCCTAGCTTTCGCTTCTGTGAGAGTGCTGTCCCGAGTCTCTTCCTGGAGCCAGTCGTCAGCGCGGTGTCTTTTGGCACTGCAGTTCTCTCTCAGTCAAGGAGGCCGTGCGACTGACTGGCAAAGGGAGTCCGCCCAGCGCTGCTTTCGCCAGTCTCTCTGACGACTGGGCCACTCTACCTGGGCAACCCAGAGAGGAGTACCCTGCCCTAGCTATGAAAGCGAAGAGCTGTCTCCAGGGGCCTGCTTACGCTAAGGTTCCTCAGAAGCCAGAGGCCGCCGTTCCGGCACGGAGAGAGGTCATCCTGCGAAACTGGTGAATGGGCTCCTACCCTGTGTGTCCCCAGGGGCGTCGCAGGGTTAAGGCACTCCGTGGTGGAGTATGGCCTCATTGGAGACCCCTGCACACCCAAGCCCCCTGACGTGAAACACTGGAACTTCACCTTGAGGCCCGAGGTCACCTTTCGTTCGGCCGGAGCCGAACCTGGGGAGCCGTGGGAGGAGTTCCTAGAAAGGGATTGCCAGCACGGTTTTCGCTTTGGGAGAACACGCAGCCTCGGCCCACAACGACAGTCCTGCCGTGCAGAGACGTCGGGCCGCTAGTGCTGTTCCAGGCAGCTGTGAAGCCAAGCGCAAGGCGCCTGCAAACGGGGAGAAAGCGTCCTCTCCCCTCCGCGTCCCACGTTGAAGCTGAATGACGCAGCATGTTTCTCGGAAGGCTCTGCCGAGCTATCTAGTACAAGGGAGAGAGTGCCTGCCTCTGCCGAGAAAGGTTTTGACGTGGGGATTGCTGGACAGGCGGAAGAGCGTTCCCCAGGCCGTGCAAAGTTGAGGCCTTGGTGATTCTGGATGGTCCCAAGGGTCCAGAATTGTCCCTGGGAAAGCTGTCCTTTTCCCTCTTTTTCCGGCTGGAAGTACACCTCTGGCATCCGACTGCCGTTCGGCGACGTCCTGGGGGAGACGCCCCGTTTTCACTTGGGACGCACACTGGTGTTTCTCCGAAGAGCCCAAATTCCTCCCCGCGGGTGGGTGGGGGCCTGGGCACACCAGCATGGAATGTAAGGCTGTTTAGGACTGCGTACCTTGAGGCCGTGTGAAGGCCGCACGAACGAGAGCTTTCGAGCGAACAGGGCAGCGCTTCGCCATCACCGTTGCACATTCACGGAGCTTAGTCAAACGAACGCATTTACTTCCTGGGGCTCCAACACAGCCGAGGAGTTGGAAGGCATACAGTGAGGGCCCTTTGACAGTTGTTACAACGAACGTGAGTGCACAGTGTCTCGTGAAATACCTTCCACGGTTGAAGCATTCCGTTAACGCATGCCCCTCCGCTCCCTCTGGCGCTCCGAGGTGTTCCTAACGGGGGAAATCTGGACTTTTGCTCGAGGCCGGGGTGGGGCGGGGGGACTCACAATTCTTCTGCCGGCGAGCTCCAGGGCGCTCCTGCTGAAGCTCCCAGCAAGGAACTGAGAGCAGCAGGCCTCACACGAGTCAACTCAGACTTCTTCCGTCACGAGTCAACTCAGACTTCTTATGTGAGGCCTTCCGGCAGCAAAGAGAAGGTGCGCGCGAGGAGTGTGCCTCAGGCAGCTTAGGACCCGCCACTGTCTCGTCTACCACGGAGGGGAACCAGGTTTGGCCAGGGTCGCCCAGCTTCATACCTGAGCTCCTACAGGTATCCTCAGCGGTTTCTGATTACCTCAAGGAAACACAACGGGAGGAACAGGGCCCTTCCGTGGAGGCCCTTTTGGGCACAGGGACCTCTGCGTGGGATCTACTGGGTAAGTATGGCAGTACCTCAGGTAGGCCTCAGTGACCAAGGCTCTCCGGCTCACGCCTAGCTGTGTAAAGCAGTGTGGCGAACGTACGTACTGCTCCTCAGGCTGGGCCCACAGCCTAGCTTTCGCTTCTGTGAGAGTGCTGTCCCGAGTCTCTTCCTGGAGCCAGTCGTCAGCGCGGTGTCTTTTGGCACTGCAGTTCTCTCTCAGTCAAGGAGGCCGTGCGACTGACTGGCAAAGGGAGTCCGCCCAGCGCTGCTTTCGCCAGTCTCTCTGACGACTGGGCCACTCTACCTGGGCAACCCAGAGAGGAGTACCCTGCCCTAGCTATGAAAGCGAAGAGCTGTCTCCAGGGGCCTGCTTACGCTAAGGTTCCTCAGAAGCCAGAGGCCGCCGTTCCGGCACGGAGAGAGGTCATCCTGCGAAACTGGTGAATGGGCTCCTACCCTGTGTGTCCCCAGGGGCGTCGCAGGGTTAAGGCACTCCGTGGTGGAGTATGGCCTCATTGGAGACCCCTGCACACCCAAGGCCCCTGACGTGAAACACTGGAACTTCACCTTGAGGCCCGAGCTCACCTTTCGTTCGGCCGGAGCCGAACCTGGGGAGCCGTGGGAGGAGTTCCTAGAAAGGGATTGCCAGCACGGTTTTCGCTTTGGGAGAACACGCAGCCTCGGCCCACAACGACAGTCCTGCCGTGCAGAGACGTCGGGCCGCTAGTGCTGTTCCAGGCAGCTGTGAAGCCAAGCGCAAGGCGCCTGCAAACGGGGAGAAAGCGTCCTCTCCCCTCCGCGTCCCACGTTGAAGCTGAATGACGCAGCATGTTTCTCGGAAGGCTCTGCCGAGCTATCTAGTACAAGGGAGAGAGTGCCTGCCTCTGCCGAGAAAGGTTTTGACGTGGGGATTGCTGGACAGGCGGAAGAGCGTTCCCCAGGCCGTGCAAAGTTGAGGCCTTGGTGATTCTGGATGGTCCCAAGGGTCCAGAATTGTCCCTGGGAAAGCTGTCCTTTTCCCTCTTTTTCCGGCTGGAAGTACACCTCTGGCATCCGACTGCCGTTCGGCGACGTCCTGGGGGAGACGCCCCGGTTTCACTTGGGACGCACACTGGTGTTTCTCCGAAGAGCCCAAATTCCTCCCCGCGGGTGGGTGGGGGCCTGGGCACACCAGCATGGAATGTAAGGCTGTTTAGAACTGCGTACCTTGAGGCCGTGTGAAGGCCGCACGAACGAGAGCTTTCGAGCGAACAGGGCAGCGCTTCGCCATCACCGTTGCACATTCACGGAGCTTAGTCAAACGAACGCATTTACTTCCTGGGGCTCCAACACAGCCGAGGAGTTGGAAGGCATACAGTGAGGGCCCTTTGACAGTTGTTACAACGAACGTGAGTGCACAGTGTCTCGTGAAATACCTTCCACGGTTGAAGCATTCCGTTAACGCATGCCCCTCCGCTCCCTCTGGCGCTCCGAGGTGTTCCTAACGGGGGAAATCTGGACTTTTGCTCGAGGCCGGGGTGGGGCGGGGGGACTCACAATTCTTCTGCCGGCGAGCTCCAGAGCGCTCCTGCTGAAGCTCCCAGCAAGGAACTGAGAGCAGCAGGCCTCACACGAGTCAACTCAGACTTCTTCCGTCACGAGTCAACTCAGACTTCTTATGTGAGGCCTTCCGGCAGCAAAGAGAAGGTGCGCGCGAGGAGTGTGCCTCAGGCAGCTTAGGACCCGCCACTGTCTCGTCTACCACGGAGGGGAACCAGGTTTGGCCAGGGTCGCCCAGCTTCATACCTGAGCTCCTACAGGTATCCTCAGCGGTTTCTGATTACCTCAAGGAAACACAACGGGAGGAACAGGGCCCTTCCGTGGAGGCCCTTTTGGGCACAGGGACCTCTGCGTGGGATCTACTGGGTAAGTATGGCAGTACCTCAGGTAGGCCTCAGTGACCAAGGCTCTCCGGCTCACGCCTAGCTGTGTAAAGCAGTGTGGCGAACGTACGTACTGCTCCTCAGGCTGGGCCCACAGCCTAGCTTTCGCTTCTGTGAGAGTGCTGTCCCGAGTCTCTTCCTGGAGCCAGTCGTCAGCGCGGTGTCTTTTGGCACTGCAGTTCTCTCTCAGTCAAGGAGGCCGTGCGACTGACTGGCAAAGGGAGTCCGCCCAGCGCTGCTTTCGCCAGTCTCTCTGACGACTGGGCCACTCTACCTGGGCAACCCAGAGAGGAGTACCCTGCCCTAGCTATGAAAGCGAAGAGCTGTCTCCAGGGGCCTGCTTACGCTAAGGTTCCTCAGAAGCCAGAGGCCGCCGTTCCGGCACGGAGAGAGGTCATCCTGCGAAACTGGTGAATGGGCTCCTACCCTGTGTGTCCCCAGGGGCGTCGCAGGGTTAAGGCACTCCGTGGTGGAGTATGGCCTCATTGGAGACCCCTGCACACCCAAGCCCCCTGACGTGAAACACTGGAACTTCACCTTGAGGCCCGAGGTCACCTTTCGTTCGGCCGGAGCCGAACCTGGGGAGCCGTGGGAGGAGTTCCTAGAAAGGGATTGCCAGCACGGTTTTCGCTTTGGGAGAACACGCAGCCTCGGCCCACAACGACAGTCCTGCCGTGCAGAGACGTCGGGCCGCTAGTGCTGTTCCAGGCAGCTGTGAAGCCAAGCGCAAGGCGCCTGCAAACGGGGAGAAAGCGTCCTCTCCCCTCCGCGTCCCACGTTGAAGCTGAATGACGCAGCATGTTTCTCGGAAGGCTCTGCCGAGCTATCTAGTACAAGGGAGAGAGTGCCTGCCTCTGCCGAGAAAGGTTTTGACGTGGGGATTGCTGGACAGGCGGAAGAGCGTTCCCCAGGCCGTGCAAAGTTGAGGCCTTGGTGATTCTGGATGGTCCCAAGGGTCCAGAATTGTCCCTGGGAAAGCTGTCCTTTTCCCTCTTTTTCCGGCTGGAAGTACACCTCTGGCATCCGACTGCCGTTCGGCGACGTCCTGGGGGAGACGCCCCGTTTTCACTTGGGACGCACACTGGTGTTTCTCCGAAGAGCCCAAATTCCTCCCCGCGGGTGGGTGGGGGCCTGGGCACACCAGCATGGAATGTAAGGCTGTTTAGGACTGCGTACCTTGAGGCCGTGTGAAGGCCGCACGAACGAGAGCTTTCGAGCGAACAGGGCAGCGCTTCGCCATCACCGTTGCACATTCACGGAGCTTAGTCAAACGAACGCATTTACTTCCTGGGGCTCCAACACAGCCGAGGAGTTGGAAGGCATACAGTGAGGGCCCTTTGACAGTTGTTACAACGAACGTGAGTGCACAGTGTCTCGTGAAATACCTTCCACGGTTGAAGCATTCCGTTAACGCATGCCCCTCCGCTCCCTCTGGCGCTCCGAGGTGTTCCTAACGGGGGAAATCTGGACTTTTGCTCGAGGCCGGGGTGGGGCGGGGGGACTCACAATTCTTCTGCCGGCGAGCTCCAGGGCGCTCCTGCTGAAGCTCCCAGCAAGGAACTGAGAGCAGCAGGCCTCACACGAGTCAACTCAGACTTCTTCCGTCACGAGTCAACTCAGACTTCTTATGTGAGGCCTTCCGGCAGCAAAGAGAAGGTGCGCGCGAGGAGTGTGCCTCAGGCAGCTTAGGACCCGCCACTGTCTCGTCTACCACGGAGGGGAACCAGGTTTGGCCAGGGTCGCCCAGCTTCATACCTGAGCTCCTACAGGTATCCTCAGCGGTTTCTGATTACCTCAAGGAAACACAACGGGAGGAACAGGGCCCTTCCGTGGAGGCCCTTTTGGGCACAGGGACCTCTGCGTGGGATCTACTGGGTAAGTATGGCAGTACCTCAGGTAGGCCTCAGTGACCAAGGCTCTCCGGCTCACGCCTAGCTGTGTAAAGCAGTGTGGCGAACGTACGTACTGCTCCTCAGGCTGGGCCCACAGCCTAGCTTTCGCTTCTGTGAGAGTGCTGTCCCGAGTCTCTTCCTGGAGCCAGTCGTCAGCGCGGTGTCTTTTGGCACTGCAGTTCTCTCTCAGTCAAGGAGGCCGTGCGACTGACTGGCAAAGGGAGTCCGCCCAGCGCTGCTTTCGCCAGTCTCTCTGACGACTGGGCCACTCTACCTGGGCAACCCAGAGAGGAGTACCCTGCCCTAGCTATGAAAGCGAAGAGCTGTCTCCAGGGGCCTGCTTACGCTAAGGTTCCTCAGAAGCCAGAGGCCGCCGTTCCGGCACGGAGAGAGGTCATCCTGCGAAACTGGTGAATGGGCTCCTACCCTGTGTGTCCCCAGGGGCGTCGCAGGGTTAAGGCACTCCGTGGTGGAGTATGGCCTCATTGGAGACCCCTGCACACCCAAGGCCCCTGACGTGAAACACTGGAACTTCACCTTGAGGCCCGAGCTCACCTTTCGTTCGGCCGGAGCCGAACCTGGGGAGCCGTGGGAGGAGTTCCTAGAAAGGGATTGCCAGCACGGTTTTCGCTTTGGGAGAACACGCAGCCTCGGCCCACAACGACAGTCCTGCCGTGCAGAGACGTCGGGCCGCTAGTGCTGTTCCAGGCAGCTGTGAAGCCAAGCGCAAGGCGCCTGCAAACGGGGAGAAAGCGTCCTCTCCCCTCCGCGTCCCACGTTGAAGCTGAATGACGCAGCATGTTTCTCGGAAGGCTCTGCCGAGCTATCTAGTACAAGGGAGAGAGTGCCTGCCTCTGCCGAGAAAGGTTTTGACGTGGGGATTGCTGGACAGGCGGAAGAGCGTTCCCCAGGCCGTGCAAAGTTGAGGCCTTGGTGATTCTGGATGGTCCCAAGGGTCCAGAATTGTCCCTGGGAAAGCTGTCCTTTTCCCTCTTTTTCCGGCTGGAAGTACACCTCTGGCATCCGACTGCCGTTCGGCGACGTCCTGGGGGAGACGCCCCGGTTTCACTTGGGACGCACACTGGTGTTTCTCAGAAGAGCCCAAATTCCTCCCCGCGGGTGGGTGGGGGCCTGGGCACACCAGCATGGAATGTAAGGCTGTTTAGGACTGCGTACCTTGAGGCCGTGTGAAGGCCGCACGAACGAGAGCTTTCGAGCGAACAGGGCAGCGCTTCGCCATCACCGTTGCACATTCACGGAGCTTAGTCAAACGAACGCATTTACTTCCTGGGGCTCCAACACAGCCGAGGAGTTGGAAGGCATACAGTGAGGGCCCTTTGACAGTTGTTACAACGAACGTGAGTGCACAGTGTCTCGTGAAATACCTTCCACGGTTGAAGCATTCCGTTAACGCATGCCCCTCCGCTCCCTCTGGCGCTCCGAGGTGTTCCTAACGGGGGAAATCTGGACTTTTGCTCGAGGCCGGGGTGGGGCGGGGGGACTCACAATTCTTCTGCCGGCGAGCTCCAGAGCGCTCCTGCTGAAGCTCCCAGCAAGGAACTGAGAGCAGCAGGCCTCACACGAGTCAACTCAGACTTCTTCCGTCACGAGTCAACTCAGACTTCTTATGTGAGGCCTTCCGGCAGCAAAGAGAAGGTGCGCGCGAGGAGTGTGCCTCAGGCAGCTTAGGACCCGCCACTGTCTCGTCTACCACGGAGGGGAACCAGGTTTGGCCAGGGTCGCCCAGCTTCATACCTGAGCTCCTACAGGTATCCTCAGCGGTTTCTGATTACCTCAAGGAAACACAACGGGAGGAACAGGGCCCTTCCGTGGAGGCCCTTTTGGGCACAGGGACCTCTGCGTGGGATCTACTGGGTAAGTATGGCAGTACCTCAGGTAGGCCTCAGTGACCAAGGCTCTCCGGCTCACGCCTAGCTGTGTAAAGCAGTGTGGCGAACGTACGTACTGCTCCTCAGGCTGGGCCCACAGCCTAGCTTTCGCTTCTGTGAGAGTGCTGTCCCGAGTCTCTTCCTGGAGCCAGTCGTCAGCGCGGTGTCTTTTGGCACTGCAGTTCTCTCTCAGTCAAGGAGGCCGTGCGACTGACTGGCAAAGGGAGTCCGCCCAGCGCTGCTTTCGCCAGTCTCTCTGACGACTGGGCCACTCTACCTGGGCAACCCAGAGAGGAGTACCCTGCCCTAGCTATGAAAGCGAAGAGCTGTCTCCAGGGGCCTGCTTACGCTAAGGTTCCTCAGAAGCCAGAGGCCGCCGTTCCGGCACGGAGAGAGGTCATCCTGCGAAACTGGTGAATGGGCTCCTACCCTGTGTGTCCCCAGGGGCGTCGCAGGGTTAAGGCACTCCGTGGTGGAGTATGGCCTCATTGGAGACCCCTGCACACCCAAGCCCCCTGACGTGAAACCCTGGAACTTCACCTTGAGGCCCGAGGTCACCTTTCGTTCGGCCGGAGCCGAACCTGGGGAGCCGTGGGAGGAGTTCCTAGAAAGGGATTGCCAGCACGGTTTTCGCTTTGGGAGAACACGCAGCCTCGGCCCACAACGACAGTCCTGCCGTGCAGAGACGTCGGGCCGCTAGTGCTGTTCCAGGCAGCTGTGAAGCCAAGCGCAAGGCGCCTGCAAACGGGGAGAAAGCGTCCTCTCCCCTCCGCGTCCCACGTTCAAGCTGAATGACGCAGCATGTTTCTCGGAAGGCTCTGCCGAGCTATCTAGTACAAGGGAGAGAGTGCCTGCCTCTGCCGAGAAAGGTTTTGACGTGGGGATTGCTGGACAGGCGGAAGAGCGTTCCCCAGGCCGTGCAAAGTTGAGGCCTTGGTGATTCTGGATGGTCCCAAGGGTCCAGAATTGTCCCTGGGAAAGCTGTCCTTTTCCCTCTTTTTCCGGCTGGAAGTACACCTCTGGCATCCGACTGCCGTTCGGCGACGTCCTGGGGGAGACGCCCCGGTTTCACTTGGGACGCACACTGGTGTTTCTCCGAAGAGCCCAAATTCCTCCCCGCGGGTGGGTGGGGGCCTGGGCACACCAGCATGGAATGTAAGGCTGTTTAGGACTGCGTACCTTGAGGCCGTGTGAAGGCCGCACGAACGAGAGCTTTCGAGCGAACAGGGCAGCGCTTCGCCATCACCGTTGCACATTCACGGAGCTTAGTCAAACGAACGCATTTACTTCCTGGGGCTCCAACACAGCCGAGGAGTTGGAAGGCATACAGTGAGGGCCCTTTGACAGTTGTTACAACGAACGTGAGTGCACAGTGTCTCGTGAAATACCTTCCACGGTTGAAGCATTCCGTTAACGCATGCCCCTCCGCTCCCTCTGGCGCTCCGAGGTGTTCCTAACGGGGGAAATCTGGACTTTTGCTCGAGGCCGGGGTGGGGCGGGGGGACTCACAATTCTTCTGCCGGCGAGCTCCAGAGCGCTCCTGCTGAAGCTCCCAGCAAGGAACTGAGAGCAGCAGGCCTCACACGAGTCAACTCAGACTTCTTCCGTCACGAGTCAACTCAGACTTCTTATGTGAGGCCTTCCGGCAGCAAAGAGAAGGTGCGCGCGAGGAGTGTGCCTCAGGCAGCTTAGGACCCGCCACTGTCTCGTCTACCACGGAGGGGAACCAGGTTTGGCCAGGGTCGCCCAGCTTCATACCTGAGCTCCTACAGGTATCCTCAGCGGTTTCTGATTACCTCAAGGAAACACAACGGGAGGAACAGGGCCCTTCCGTGGAGGCCCTTTTGGGCACAGGGACCTCTGCGTGGGATCTACTGGGTAAGTATGGCAGTACCTCAGGTAGGCCTCAGTGACCAAGGCTCTCCGGCTCACGCCTAGCTGTGTAAAGCAGTGTGGCGAACGTACGTACTGCTCCTCAGGCTGGGCCCACAGCCTAGCTTTCGCTTCTGTGAGAGTGCTGTCCCGAGTCTCTTCCTGGAGCCAGTCGTCAGCGCGGTGTCTTTTGGCACTGCAGTTCTCTCTCAGTCAAGGAGGCCGTGCGACTGACTGGCAAAGGGAGTCCGCCCAGCGCTGCTTTCGCCAGTCTCTCTGACGACTGGGCCACTCTACCTGGGCAACCCAGAGAGGAGTACCCTGCCCTAGCTATGAAAGCGAAGAGCTGTCTCCAGGGGCCTGCTTACGCTAAGGTTCCTCAGAAGCCAGAGGCCGCCGTTCCGGCACGGAGAGAGGTCATCCTGCGAAACTGGTGAATGGGCTCCTACCCTGTGTGTCCCCAGGGGCGTCGCAGGGTTAAGGCACTCCGTGGTGGAGTATGGCCTCATTGGAGACCCCTGCACACCCAAGCCCCCTGACGTGAAACACTGGAACTTCACCTTGAGGCCCGAGGTCACCTTTCGTTCGGCCGGAGCCGAACCTGGGGAGCCGTGGGAGGAGTTCCTAGAAAGGGATTGCCAGCACGGTTTTCGCTTTGGGAGAACACGCAGCCTCGGCCCACAACGACAGTCCTGCCGTGCAGAGACGTCGGGCCGCTAGTGCTGTTCCAGGCAGCTGTGAAGCCAAGCGCAAGGCGCCTGCAAACGGGGAGAAAGCGTCCTCTCCCCTCCGCGTCCCACGTTCAAGCTGAATGACGCAGCATGTTTCTCGGAAGGCTCTGCCGAGCTATCTAGTACAAGGGAGAGAGTGCCTGCCTCTGCCGAGAAAGGTTTTGACGTGGGGATTGCTGGACAGGCGGAAGAGCGTTCCCCAGGCCGTGCAAAGTTGAGGCCTTGGTGATTCTGGATGGTCCCAAGGGTCCAGAATTGTCCCTGGGAAAGCTGTCCTTTTCCCTCTTTTTCCGGCTGGAAGTACACCTCTGGCATCCGACTGCCGTTCGGCGACGTCCTGGGGGAGACGCCCCGGTTTCACTTGGGACGCACACTGGTGTTTCTCCGAAGAGCCCAAATTCCTCCCCGCGGGTGGGTGGGGGCCTGGGCACACCAGCATGGAATGTAAGGCTGTTTAGGACTGCGTACCTTGAGGCCGTGTGAAGGCCGCACGAACGAGAGCTTTCGAGCGAACAGGGCAGCGCTTCGCCATCACCGTTGCACATTCACGGAGCTTAGTCAAACGAACGCATTTACTTCCTGGGGCTCCAACACAGCCGAGGAGTTGGAAGGCATACAGTGAGGGCCCTTTGACAGTTGTTACAACGAACGTGAGTGCACAGTGTCTCGTGAAATACCTTCCACGGTTGAAGCATTCCGTTAACGCATGCCCCTCCGCTCCCTCTGGCGCTCCGAGGTGTTCCTAACGGGGGAAATCTGGACTTTTGCTCGAGGCCGGGGTGGGGCGGGGGGACTCACAATTCTTCTGCCGGCGAGCTCCAGAGCGCTCCTGCTGAAGCTCCCAGCAAGGAACTGAGAGCAGCAGGCCTCACACGAGTCAACTCAGACTTCTTCCGTCACGAGTCAACTCAGACTTCTTATGTGAGGCCTTCCGGCAGCAAAGAGAAGGTGCGCGCGAGGAGTGTGCCTCAGGCAGCTTAGGACCCGCCACTGTCTCGTCTACCACGGAGGGGAACCAGGTTTGGCCAGGGTCGCCCAGCTTCATACCTGAGCTCCTACAGGTATCCTCAGCGGTTTCTGATTACCTCAAGGAAACACAACGGGAGGAACAGGGCCCTTCCGTGGAGGCCCTTTTGGGCACAGGGACCTCTGCGTGGGATCTACTGGGTAAGTATGGCAGTACCTCAGGTAGGCCTCAGTGACCAAGGCTCTCCGGCTCACGCCTAGCTGTGTAAAGCAGTGTGGCGAACGTACGTACTGCTCCTCAGGCTGGGCCCACAGCCTAGCTTTCGCTTCTGTGAGAGTGCTGTCCCGAGTCTCTTCCTGGAGCCAGTCGTCAGCGCGGTGTCTTTTGGCACTGCAGTTCTCTCTCAGTCAAGGAGGCCGTGCGACTGACTGGCAAAGGGAGTCCGCCCAGCGCTGCTTTCGCCAGTCTCTCTGACGACTGGGCCACTCTACCTGGGCAACCCAGAGAGGAGTACCCTGCCCTAGCTATGAAAGCGAAGAGCTGTCTCCAGGGGCCTGCTTACGCTAAGGTTCCTCAGAAGCCAGAGGCCGCCGTTCCGGCACGGAGAGAGGTCATCCTGCGAAACTGGTGAATGGGCTCCTACCCTGTGTGTCCCCAGGGGCGTCGCAGGGTTAAGGCACTCCGTGGTGGAGTATGGCCTCATTGGAGACCCCTGCACACCCAAGCCCCCTGACGTGAAACCCTGGAACTTCACCTTGAGGCCCGAGGTCACCTTTCGTTCGGCCGGAGCCGAACCTGGGGAGCCGTGGGAGGAGTTCCTAGAAAGGGATTGCCAGCACGGTTTTCGCTTTGGGAGAACACGCAGCCTCGGCCCACAACGACAGTCCTGCCGTGCAGAGACGTCGGGCCGCTAGTGCTGTTCCAGGCAGCTGTGAAGCCAAGCGCAAGGCGCCTGCAAACGGGGAGAAAGCGTCCTCTCCCCTCCGCGTCCCACGTTGAAGCTGAATGACGCAGCATGTTTCTCGGAAGGCTCTGCCGAGCTATCTAGTACAAGGGAGAGAGTGCCTGCCTCTGCCGAGAAAGGTTTTGACGTGGGGATTGCTGGACAGGCGGAAGAGCGTTCCCCAGGCCGTGCAAAGTTGAGGCCTTGGTGATTCTGGATGGTCCCAAGGGTCCAGAATTGTCCCTGGGAAAGCTGTCCTTTTCCCTCTTTTTCCGGCTGGAAGTACACCTCTGGCATCCGACTGCCGTTCGGCGACGTCCTGGGGGAGACGCCCCGGTTTCACTTGGGACGCACACTGGTGTTTCTCCGAAGAGCCCAAATTCCTCCCCGCGGGTGGGTGGGGGCCTGGGCACACCAGCATGGAATGTAAGGCTGTTTAGGACTGCGTACCTTGAGGCCGTGTGAAGGCCGCACGAACGAGAGCTTTCGAGCGAACAGGGCAGCGCTTCGCCATCACCGTTGCACATTCACGGAGCTTAGTCAAACGAACGCATTTACTTCCTGGGGCTCCAACACAGCCGAGGAGTTGGAAGGCATACAGTGAGGGCCCTTTGACAGTTGTTACAACGAACGTGAGTGCACAGTGTCTCGTGAAATACCTTCCACGGTTGAAGCATTCCGTTAACGCATGCCCCTCCGCTCCCTCTGGCGCTCCGAGGTGTTCCTAACGGGGGAAATCTGGACTTTTGCTCGAGGCCGGGGTGGGGCGGGGGGACTCACAATTCTTCTGCCGGCGAGCTCCAGAGCGCTCCTGCTGAAGCTCCCAGCAAGGAACTGAGAGCAGCAGGCCTCACACGAGTCAACTCAGACTTCTTCCGTCACGAGTCAACTCAGACTTCTTATGTGAGGCCTTCCGGCAGCAAAGAGAAGGTGCGCGCGAGGAGTGTGCCTCAGGCAGCTTAGGACCCGCCACTGTCTCGTCTACCACGGAGGGGAACCAGGTTTGGCCAGGGTCGCCCAGCTTCATACCTGAGCTCCTACAGGTATCCTCAGCGGTTTCTGATTACCTCAAGGAAACACAACGGGAGGAACAGGGCCCTTCCGTGGAGGCCCTTTTGGGCACAGGGACCTCTGCGTGGGATCTACTGGGTAAGTATGGCAGTACCTCAGGTAGGCCTCAGTGACCAAGGCTCTCCGGCTCACGCCTAGCTGTGTAAAGCAGTGTGGCGAACGTACGTACTGCTCCTCAGGCTGGGCCCACAGCCTAGCTTTCGCTTCTGTGAGAGTGCTGTCCCGAGTCTCTTCCTGGAGCCAGTCGTCAGCGCGGTGTCTTTTGGCACTGCAGTTCTCTCTCAGTCAAGGAGGCCGTGCGACTGACTGGCAAAGGGAGTCCGCCCAGCGCTGCTTTCGCCAGTCTCTCTGACGACTGGGCCACTCTACCTGGGCAACCCAGAGAGGAGTACCCTGCCCTAGCTATGAAAGCGAAGAGCTGTCTCCAGGGGCCTGCTTACGCTAAGGTTCCTCAGAAGCCAGAGGCCGCCGTTCCGGCACGGAGAGAGGTCATCCTGCGAAACTGGTGAATGGGCTCCTACCCTGTGTGTCCCCAGGGGCGTCGCAGGGTTAAGGCACTCCGTGGTGGAGTATGGCCTCATTGGAGACCCCTGCACACCCAAGCCCCCTGACGTGAAACCCTGGAACTTCACCTTGAGGCCCGAGGTCACCTTTCGTTCGGCCGGAGCCGAACCTGGGGAGCCGTGGGAGGAGTTCCTAGAAAGGGATTGCCAGCACGGTTTTCGCTTTGGGAGAACACGCAGCCTCGGCCCACAACGACAGTCCTGCCGTGCAGAGACGTCGGGCCGCTAGTGCTGTTCCAGGCAGCTGTGAAGCCAAGCGCAAGGCGCCTGCAAACGGGGAGAAAGCGTCCTCTCCCCTCCGCGTCCCACGTTGAAGCTGAATGACGCAGCATGTTTCTCGGAAGGCTCTGCCGAGCTATCTAGTACAAGGGAGAGAGTGCCTGCCTCTGCCGAGAAAGGTTTTGACGTGGGGATTGCTGGACAGGCGGAAGAGCGTTCCCCAGGCCGTGCAAAGTTGAGGCCTTGGTGATTCTGGATGGTCCCAAGGGTCCAGAATTGTCCCTGGGAAAGCTGTCCTTTTCCCTCTTTTTCCGGCTGGAAGTACACCTCTGGCATCCGACTGCCGTTCGGCGACGTCCTGGGGGAGACGCCCCGGTTTCACTTGGGACGCACACTGGTGTTTCTCCGAAGAGCCCAAATTCCTCCCCGCGGGTGGGTGGGGGCCTGGGCACACCAGCATGGAATGTAAGGCTGTTTAGGACTGCGTACCTTGAGGCCGTGTGAAGGCCGCACGAACGAGAGCTTTCGAGCGAACAGGGCAGCGCTTCGCCATCACCGTTGCACATTCACGGAGCTTAGTCAAACGAACGCATTTACTTCCTGGGGCTCCAACACAGCCGAGGAGTTGGAAGGCATACAGTGAGGGCCCTTTGACAGTTGTTACAACGAACGTGAGTGCACAGTGTCTCGTGAAATACCTTCCACGGTTGAAGCATTCCGTTAACGCATGCCCCTCCGCTCCCTCTGGCGCTCCGAGGTGTTCCTAACGGGGGAAATCTGGACTTTTGCTCGAGGCCGGGGTGGGGCGGGGGGACTCACAATTCTTCTGCCGGCGAGCTCCAGAGCGCTCCTGCTGAAGCTCCCAGCAAGGAACTGAGAGCAGCAGGCCTCACACGAGTCAACTCAGACTTCTTCCGTCACGAGTCAACTCAGACTTCTTATGTGAGGCCTTCCGGCAGCAAAGAGAAGGTGCGCGCGAGGAGTGTGCCTCAGGCAGCTTAGGACCCGCCACTGTCTCGTCTACCACGGAGGGGAACCAGGTTTGGCCAGGGTCGCCCAGCTTCATACCTGAGCTCCTACAGGTATCCTCAGCGGTTTCTGATTACCTCAAGGAAACACAACGGGAGGAACAGGGCCCTTCCGTGGAGGCCCTTTTGGGCACAGGGACCTCTGCGTGGGATCTACTGGGTAAGTATGGCAGTACCTCAGGTAGGCCTCAGTGACCAAGGCTCTCCGGCTCACGCCTAGCTGTGTAAAGCAGTGTGGCGAACGTACGTACTGCTCCTCAGGCTGGGCCCACAGCCTAGCTTTCGCTTCTGTGAGAGTGCTGTCCCGAGTCTCTTCCTGGAGCCAGTCGTCAGCGCGGTGTCTTTTGGCACTGCAGTTCTCTCTCAGTCAAGGAGGCCGTGCGACTGACTGGCAAAGGGAGTCCGCCCAGCGCTGCTTTCGCCAGTCTCTCTGACGACTGGGCCACTCTACCTGGGCAACCCAGAGAGGAGTACCCTGCCCTAGCTATGAAAGCGAAGAGCTGTCTCCAGGGGCCTGCTTACGCTAAGGTTCCTCAGAAGCCAGAGGCCGCCGTTCCGGCACGGAGAGAGGTCATCCTGCGAAACTGGTGAATGGGCTCCTACCCTGTGTGTCCCCAGGGGCGTCGCAGGGTTAAGGCACTCCGTGGTGAGGTATGGCCTCATTGGAGACCCCTGCACACCCAAGCCCCCTGACGTGAAACCCTGGAACTTCACCTTGAGGCCCGAGGTCACCTTTCGTTCGGCCGGAGCCGAACCTGGGGAGCCGTGGGAGGAGTTCCTAGAAAGGGATTGCCAGCACGGTTTTCGCTTTGGGAGAACACGCAGCCTCGGCCCACAACGACAGTCCTGCCATGCAGAGACGTCGGGCCGCTAGTGCTGTTCCAGGCAGCTGTGAAGCCAAGCGCAAGGCGCCTGCAAACGGGGAGAAAGCGTCCTCTCCCCTCCGCGTCCCACGTTGAAGCTGAATGACGCAGCATGTTTCTCGGAAGGCTCTGCCGAGCTATCTAGTACAAGGGAGAGAGTGCCTGCCTCTGCCGAGAAAGGTTTTGACGTGGGGATTGCTGGACAGGCGGAAGAGCGTTCCCCAGGCCGTGCAAAGTTGAGGCCTTGGTGATTCTGGATGGTCCCAAGGGTCCAGAATTGTCCCTGGGAAAGCTGTCCTTTTCCCTCTTTTTCCGGCTGGAAGTACACCTCTGGCATCCGACTGCCGTTCGGCGACGTCCTGGGGGAGACGCCCCGGTTTCACTTGGGACGCACACTGGTGTTTCTCCGAAGAGCCCAAATTCCTCCCCGAGGGTGGGTGGGGGCCTGGGCACACCAGCATGGAATGTAAGGCTGTTTAGAACTGCGTACCTTGAGGCCGTGTGAAGGCCGCACGAACGAGAGCTTTCGAGCGAACAGGGCAGCGCTTCGCCATCACCGTTGCACATTCACGGAGCTTAGTCAAACGAACGCATTTACTTCCTGGGGCTCCAACACAGCCGAGGAGTTGGAAGGCATACAGTGAGGGCCCTTTGACAGTTGTTACAACGAACGTGAGTGCACAGTGTCTCGTGAAATACCTTCCACGGTCGAAGCATTCCGTTAACGCATGCCCCTCCGCTCCCTCTGGCGCTCCGAGGTGTTCCTAACGGGGGAAATCTGGACTTTTGCTCGAGGCCGGGGTGGGGCGGGGGGACTCACAATTCTTCTGCCGGCGAGCTCCAGAGCGCTCCTGCTGAAGCTCCCAGCAAGGAACTGAGAGCAGCAGGCCTCACACGAGTCAACTCAGACTTCTTCCGTCACGAGTCAACTCAGACTTCTTATGTGAGGCCTTCCGGCAGCAAAGAGAAGGTGCGCGCGAGGAGTGTGCCTCAGGCAGCTTAGGACCCGCCACTGTCTCGTCTACCACGGAGGGGAACCAGGTTTGGCCAGGGTCGCCCAGCTTCATACCTGAGCTCCTACAGGTATCCTCAGCGGTTTCTGATTACCTCAAGGAAACACAACGGGAGGAACAGGGCCCTTCCGTGGAGGCCCTTTTGGGCACAGGGACCTCTGCGTGGGATCTACTGGGTAAGTATGGCAGTACCTCAGGTAGGCCTCAGTGACCAAGGCTCTCCGGCTCACGCCTAGCTGTGTAAAGCAGTGTGGCGAACGTACGTACTGCTCCTCAGGCTGGGCCCACAGCCTAGCTTTCGCTTCTGTGAGAGTGCTGTCCCGAGTCTCTTCCTGGAGCCAGTCGTCAGCGCGGTGTCTTTTGGCACTGCAGTTCTCTCTCAGTCAAGGAGGCCGTGCGACTGACTGGCAAAGGGAGTCCGCCCAGCGCTGCTTTCGCCAGTCTCTCTGACGACTGGGCCACTCTACCTGGGCAACCCAGAGAGGAGTACCCTGCCCTAGCTATGAAAGCGAAGAGCTGTCTCCAGGGGCCTGCTTACGCTAAGGTTCCTCAGAAGCCAGAGGCCGCCGTTCCGGCACGGAGAGAGGTCATCCTGCGAAACTGGTGAATGGGCTCCTACCCTGTGTGTCCCCAGGGGCGTCGCAGGGTTAAGGCACTCCGTGGTGGAGTATGGCCTCATTGGAGACCCCTGCACACCCAAGCCCCCTGACGTGAAACCCTGGAACTTCACCTTGAGGCCCGAGGTCACCTTTCGTTCGGCCGGAGCCGAACCTGGGGAGCCGTGGGAGGAGTTCCTAGAAAGGGATTGCCAGCACGGTTTTCGCTTTGGGAGAACACGCAGCCTCGGCCCACAACGACAGTCCTGCCGTGCAGAGACGTCGGGCCGCTAGTGCTGTTCCAGGCAGCTGTGAAGCCAAGCGCAAGGCGCCTGCAAACGGGGAGAAAGCGTCCTCTCCCCTCCGCGTCCCACGTTGAAGCTGAATGACGCAGCATGTTTCTCGGAAGGCTCTGCCGAGCTATCTAGTACAAGGGAGAGAGTGCCTGCCTCTGCCGAGAAAGGTTTTGACGTGGGGATTGCTGGACAGGCGGAAGAGCGTTCCCCAGGCCGTGCAAAGTTGAGGCCTTGGTGATTCTGGATGGTCCCAAGGGTCCAGAATTGTCCCTGGGAAAGCTGTCCTTTTCCCTCTTTTTCCGGCTGGAAGTACACCTCTGGCATCCGACTGCCGTTCGGCGACGTCCTGGGGGAGACGCCCCGGTTTCACTTGGGACGCACACTGGTGTTTCTCCGAAGAGCCCAAATTCCTCCCCGAGGGTGGGTGGGGGCCTGGGCACACCAGCATGGAATGTAAGGCTGTTTAGGACTGCGTACCTTGAGGCCGTGTGAAGGCCGCACGAACGAGAGCTTTCGAGCGAACAGGGCAGCGCTTCGCCATCACCGTTGCACATTCACGGAGCTTAGTCAAACGAACGCATTTACTTCCTGGGGCTCCAACACAGCCGAGGAGTTGGAAGGCATACAGTGAGGGCCCTTTGACAGTTGTTACAACGAACGTGAGTGCACAGTGTCTCGTGAAATACCTTCCACGGTCGAAGCATTCCGTTAACGCATGCCCCTCCGCTCCCTCTGGCGCTCCGAGGTGTTCCTAACGGGGGAAATCTGGACTTTTGCTCGAGGCCGGGGTGGGGCGGGGGGACTCACAATTCTTCTGCCGGCGAGCTCCAGAGCGCTCCTGCTGAAGCTCCCAGCAAGGAACTGAGAGCAGCAGGCCTCACACGAGTCAACTCAGACTTCTTCCGTCACGAGTCAACTCAGACTTCTTATGTGAGGCCTTCCGGCAGCAAAGAGAAGGTGCGCGCGAGGAGTGTGCCTCAGGCAGCTTAGGACCCGCCACTGTCTCGTCTACCACGGAGGGGAACCAGGTTTGGCCAGGGTCGCCCAGCTTCATACCTGAGCTCCTACAGGTATCCTCAGCGGTTTCTGATTACCTCAAGGAAACACAACGGGAGGAACAGGGCCCTTCCGTGGAGGCCCTTTTGGGCACAGGGACCTCTGCGTGGGATCTACTGGGTAAGTATGGCAGTACCTCAGGTAGGCCTCAGTGACCAAGGCTCTCCGGCTCACGCCTAGCTGTGTAAAGCAGTGTGGCGAACGTACGTACTGCTCCTCAGGCTGGGCCCACAGCCTAGCTTTCGCTTCTGTGAGAGTGCTGTCCCGAGTCTCTTCCTGGAGCCAGTCGTCAGCGCGGTGTCTTTTGGCACTGCAGTTCTCTCTCAGTCAAGGAGGCCGTGCGACTGACTGGCAAAGGGAGTCCGCCCAGCGCTGCTTTCGCCAGTCTCTCTGACGACTGGGCCACTCTACCTGGGCAACCCAGAGAGGAGTACCCTGCCCTAGCTATGAAAGCGAAGAGCTGTCTCCAGGGGCCTGCTTACGCTAAGGTTCCTCAGAAGCCAGAGGCCGCCGTTCCGGCACGGAGAGAGGTCATCCTGCGAAACTGGTGAATGGGCTCCTACCCTGTGTGTCCCCAGGGGCGTCGCAGGGTTAAGGCACTCCGTGGTGGAGTATGGCCTCATTGGAGACCCCTGCACACCCAAGCCCCCTGACGTGAAACCCTGGAACTTCACCTTGAGGCCCGAGCTCACCTTTCGTTCGGCCGGAGCCGAACCTGGGGAGCCGTGGGAGGAGTTCCTAGAAAGGGATTGCCAGCACGGTTTTCGCTTTGGGAGAACACGCAGCCTCGGCCCACAACGACAGTCCTGCCGTGCAGAGACGTCGGGCCGCTAGTGCTGTTCCAGGCAGCTGTGAAGCCAAGCGCAAGGCGCCTGCAAACGGGGAGAAAGCGTCCTCTCCCCTCCGCGTCCCACGTTGAAGCTGAATGACGCAGCATGTTTCTCGGAAGGCTCTGCCGAGCTATCTAGTACAAGGGAGAGAGTGCCTGCCTCTGCCGAGAAAGGTTTTGACGTGGGGATTGCTGGACAGGCGGAAGAGCGTTCCCCAGGCCGTGCAAAGTTGAGGCCTTGGTGATTCTGGATGGTCCCAAGGGTCCAGAATTGTCCCTGGGAAAGCTGTCCTTTTCCCTCTTTTTCCGGCTGGAAGTACACCTCTGACATCCGACTGCCGTTCGGCGACGTCCTGGGGGAGACGCCCCGGTTTCACTTGGGACGCACACTGGTGTTTCTCCGAAGAGCCCAAATTCCTCCCCGCGGGTGGGTGGGGGCCTGGGCACACCAGCATGGAATGTAAGGCTGTTTAGGACTGCGTACCTTGAGGCCGTGTGAAGGCCGCACGAACGAGAGCTTTCGAGCGAACAGGGCAGCGCTTCGCCATCACCGTTGCACATTCACGGAGCTTAGTCAAACGAACGCATTTACTTCCTGGGGCTCCAACACAGCCGAGGAGTTGGAAGGCATACAGTGAGGGCCCTTTGACAGTTGTTACAACGAACGTGAGTGCACAGTGTCTCGTGAAATACCTTCCACGGTCGAAGCATTCCGTTAACGCATGCCCCTCCGCTCCCTCTGGCGCTCCGAGGTGTTCCTAACGGGGGAAATCTGGACTTTTGCTCGAGGCCGGGGTGGGGCGGGGGGACTCACAATTCTTCTGCCGGCGAGCTCCAGAGCGCTCCTGCTGAAGCTCCCAGCAAGGAACTGAGAGCAGCAGGCCTCACACGAGTCAACTCAGACTTCTTCCGTCACGAGTCAACTCAGACTTCTTATGTGAGGCCTTCCGGCAGCAAAGAGAAGGTGCGCGCGAGGAGTGTGCCTCAGGCAGCTTAGGACCCGCCACTGTCTCGTCTACCACGGAGGGGAACCAGGTTTGGCCAGGGTCGCCCAGCTTCATACCTGAGCTCCTACAGGTATCCTCAGCGGTTTCTGATTACCTCAAGGAAACACAACGGGAGGAACAGGGCCCTTCCGTGGAGGCCCTTTTGGGCACAGGGACCTCTGCGTGGGATCTACTGGGTAAGTATGGCAGTACCTCAGGTAGGCCTCAGTGACCAAGGCTCTCCGGCTCACGCCTAGCTGTGTAAAGCAGTGTGGCGAACGTACGTACTGCTCCTCAGGCTGGGCCCACAGCCTAGCTTTCGCTTCTGTGAGAGTGCTGTCCCGAGTCTCTTCCTGGAGCCAGTCGTCAGCGCGGTGTCTTTTGGCACTGCAGTTCTCTCTCAGTCAAGGAGGCCGTGCGACTGACTGGCAAAGGGAGTCCGCCCAGCGCTGCTTTCGCCAGTCTCTCTGACGACTGGGCCACTCTACCTGGGCAACCCAGAGAGGAGTACCCTGCCCTAGCTATGAAAGCGAAGAGCTGTCTCCAGGGGCCTGCTTACGCTAAGGTTCCTCAGAAGCCAGAGGCCGCCGTTCCGGCACGGAGAGAGGTCATCCTGCGAAACTGGTGAATGGGCTCCTACCCTGTGTGTCCCCAGGGGCGTCGCAGGGTTAAGGCACTCCGTGGTGGAGTATGGCCTCATTGGAGACCCCTGCACACCCAAGCCCCCTGACGTGAAACCCTGGAACTTCACCTTGAGGCCCGAGCTCACCTTTCGTTCGGCCGGAGCCGAACCTGGGGAGCCGTGGGAGGAGTTCCTAGAAAGGGATTGCCAGCACGGTTTTCGCTTTGGGAGAACACGCAGCCTCGGCCCACAACGACAGTCCTGCCGTGCAGAGACGTCGGGCCGCTAGTGCTGTTCCAGGCAGCTGTGAAGCCAAGCGCAAGGCGCCTGCAAACGGGGAGAAAGCGTCCTCTCCCCTCCGCGTCCCACGTTCAAGCTGAATGACGCAGCATGTTTCTCGGAAGGCTCTGCCGAGCTATCTAGTACAAGGGAGAGAGTGCCTGCCTCTGCCGAGAAAGGTTTTGACGTGGGGATTGCTGGACAGGCGGAAGAGCGTTCCCCAGGCCGTGCAAAGTTGAGGCCTTGGTGATTCTGGATGGTCCCAAGGGTCCAGAATTGTCCCTGGGAAAGCTGTCCTTTTCCCTCTTTTTCCGGCTGGAAGTACACCTCTGGCATCCGACTGCCGTTCGGCGACGTCCTGGGGGAGACGCCCCGGTTTCACTTGGGACGCACACTGGTGTTTCTCCGAAGAGCCCAAATTCCTCCCCGCGGGTGGGTGGGGGCCTGGGCACACCAGCATGGAATGTAAGGCTGTTTAGGACTGCGTACCTTGAGGCCGTGTGAAGGCCGCACGAACGAGAGCTTTCGAGCGAACAGGGCAGCGCTTCGCCATCACCGTTGCACATTCACGGAGCTTAGTCAAACGAACGCATTTACTTCCTGGGGCTCCAACACAGCCGAGGAGTTGGAAGGCATACAGTGAGGGCCCTTTGACAGTTGTTACAACGAACGTGAGTGCACAGTGTCTCGTGAAATACCTTCCACGGTCGAAGCATTCCGTTAACGCATGCCCCTCCGCTCCCTCTGGCGCTCCGAGGTGTTCCTAACGGGGGAAATCTGGACTTTTGCTCGAGGCCGGGGTGGGGCGGGGGGACTCACAATTCTTCTGCCGGCGAGCTCCAGAGCGCTCCTGCTGAAGCTCCCAGCAAGGAACTGAGAGCAGCAGGCCTCACACGAGTCAACTCAGACTTCTTCCGTCACGAGTCAACTCAGACTTCTTATGTGAGGCCTTCCGGCAGCAAAGAGAAGGTGCGCGCGAGGAGTGTGCCTCAGGCAGCTTAGGACCCGCCACTGTCTCGTCTACCACGGAGGGGAACCAGGTTTGGCCAGGGTCGCCCAGCTTCATACCTGAGCTCCTACAGGTATCCTCAGCGGTTTCTGATTACCTCAAGGAAACACAACGGGAGGAACAGGGCCCTTCCGTGGAGGCCCTTTTGGGCACAGGGACCTCTGCGTGGGATCTACTGGGTAAGTATGGCAGTACCTCAGGTAGGCCTCAGTGACCAAGGCTCTCCGGCTCACGCCTAGCTGTGTAAAGCAGTGTGGCGAACGTACGTACTGCTCCTCAGGCTGGGCCCACAGCCTAGCTTTCGCTTCTGTGAGAGTGCTGTCCCGAGTCTCTTCCTGGAGCCAGTCGTCAGCGCGGTGTCTTTTGGCACTGCAGTTCTCTCTCAGTCAAGGAGGCCGTGCGACTGACTGGCAAAGGGAGTCCGCCCAGCGCTGCTTTCGCCAGTCTCTCTGACGACTGGGCCACTCTACCTGGGCAACCCAGAGAGGAGTACCCTGCCCTAGCTATGAAAGCGAAGAGCTGTCTCCAGGGGCCTGCTTACGCTAAGGTTCCTCAGAAGCCAGAGGCCGCCGTTCCGGCACGGAGAGAGGTCATCCTGCGAAACTGGTGAATGGGCTCCTACCCTGTGTGTCCCCAGGGGCGTCGCAGGGTTAAGGCACTCCGTGGTGGAGTATGGCCTCATTGGAGACCCCTGCACACCCAAGCCCCCTGACGTGAAACCCTGGAACTTCACCTTGAGGCCCGAGCTCACCTTTCGTTCGGCCGGAGCCGAACCTGGGGAGCCGTGGGAGGAGTTCCTAGAAAGGGATTGCCAGCACGGTTTTCGCTTTGGGAGAACACGCAGCCTCGGCCCACAACGACAGTCCTGCCGTGCAGAGACGTCGGGCCGCTAGTGCTGTTCCAGGCAGCTGTGAAGCCAAGCGCAAGGCGCCTGCAAACGGGGAGAAAGCGTCCTCTCCCCTCCGCGTCCCACGTTGAAGCTGAATGACGCAGCATGTTTCTCGGAAGGCTCTGCCGAGCTATCTAGTACAAGGGAGAGAGTGCCTGCCTCTGCCGAGAAAGGTTTTGACGTGGGGATTGCTGGACAGGCGGAAGAGCGTTCCCCAGGCCGTGCAAAGTTGAGGCCTTGGTGATTCTGGATGGTCCCAAGGGTCCAGAATTGTCCCTGGGAAAGCTGTCCTTTTCCCTCTTTTTCCGGCTGGAAGTACACCTCTGACATCCGACTGCCGTTCGGCGACGTCCTGGGGGAGACGCCCCGGTTTCACTTGGGACGCACACTGGTGTTTCTCCGAAGAGCCCAAATTCCTCCCCGCGGGTGGGTGGGGGCCTGGGCACACCAGCATGGAATGTAAGGCTGTTTAGGACTGCGTACCTTGAGGCCGTGTGAAGGCCGCACGAACGAGAGCTTTCGAGCGAACAGGGCAGCGCTTCGCCATCACCGTTGCACATTCACGGAGCTTAGTCAAACGAACGCATTTACTTCCTGGGGCTCCAACACAGCCGAGGAGTTGGAAGGCATACAGTGAGGGCCCTTTGACAGTTGTTACAACGAACGTGAGTGCACAGTGTCTCGTGAAATACCTTCCACGGTCGAAGCATTCCGTTAACGCATGCCCCTCCGCTCCCTCTGGCGCTCCGAGGTGTTCCTAACGGGGGAAATCTGGACTTTTGCTCGAGGCCGGGGTGGGGCGGGGGGACTCACAATTCTTCTGCCGGCGAGCTCCAGAGCGCTCCTGCTGAAGCTCCCAGCAAGGAACTGAGAGCAGCAGGCCTCACACGAGTCAACTCAGACTTCTTCCGTCACGAGTCAACTCAGACTTCTTATGTGAGGCCTTCCGGCAGCAAAGAGAAGGTGCGCGCGAGGAGTGTGCCTCAGGCAGCTTAGGACCCGCCACTGTCTCGTCTACCACGGAGGGGAACCAGGTTTGGCCAGGGTCGCCCAGCTTCATACCTGAGCTCCTACAGGTATCCTCAGCGGTTTCTGATTACCTCAAGGAAACACAACGGGAGGAACAGGGCCCTTCCGTGGAGGCCCTTTTGGGCACAGGGACCTCTGCGTGGGATCTACTGGGTAAGTATGGCAGTACCTCAGGTAGGCCTCAGTGACCAAGGCTCTCCGGCTCACGCCTAGCTGTGTAAAGCAGTGTGGCGAACGTACGTACTGCTCCTCAGGCTGGGCCCACAGCCTAGCTTTCGCTTCTGTGAGAGTGCTGTCCCGAGTCTCTTCCTGGAGCCAGTCGTCAGCGCGGTGTCTTTTGGCACTGCAGTTCTCTCTCAGTCAAGGAGGCCGTGCGACTGACTGGCAAAGGGAGTCCGCCCAGCGCTGCTTTCGCCAGTCTCTCTGACGACTGGGCCACTCTACCTGGGCAACCCAGAGAGGAGTACCCTGCCCTAGCTATGAAAGCGAAGAGCTGTCTCCAGGGGCCTGCTTACGCTAAGGTTCCTCAGAAGCCAGAGGCCGCCGTTCCGGCACGGAGAGAGGTCATCCTGCGAAACTGGTGAATGGGCTCCTACCCTGTGTGTCCCCAGGGGCGTCGCAGGGTTAAGGCACTCCGTGGTGGAGTATGGCCTCATTGGAGACCCCTGCACACCCAAGCCCCCTGACGTGAAACCCTGGAACTTCACCTTGAGGCCCGAGCTCACCTTTCGTTCGGCCGGAGCCGAACCTGGGGAGCCGTGGGAGGAGTTCCTAGAAAGGGATTGCCAGCACGGTTTTCGCTTTGGGAGAACACGCAGCCTCGGCCCACAACGACAGTCCTGCCGTGCAGAGACGTCGGGCCGCTAGTGCTGTTCCAGGCAGCTGTGAAGCCAAGCGCAAGGCGCCTGCAAACGGGGAGAAAGCGTCCTCTCCCCTCCGCGTCCCACGTTCAAGCTGAATGACGCAGCATGTTTCTCGGAAGGCTCTGCCGAGCTATCTAGTACAAGGGAGAGAGTGCCTGCCTCTGCCGAGAAAGGTTTTGACGTGGGGATTGCTGGACAGGCGGAAGAGCGTTCCCCAGGCCGTGCAAAGTTGAGGCCTTGGTGATTCTGGATGGTCCCAAGGGTCCAGAATTGTCCCTGGGAAAGCTGTCCTTTTCCCTCTTTTTCCGGCTGGAAGTACACCTCTGGCATCCGACTGCCGTTCGGCGACGTCCTGGGGGAGACGCCCCGGTTTCACTTGGGACGCACACTGGTGTTTCTCCGAAGAGCCCAAATTCCTCCCCGCGGGTGGGTGGGGGCCTGGGCACACCAGCATGGAATGTAAGGCTGTTTAGGACTGCGTACCTTGAGGCCGTGTGAAGGCCGCACGAACGAGAGCTTTCGAGCGAACAGGGCAGCGCTTCGCCATCACCGTTGCACATTCACGGAGCTTAGTCAAACGAACGCATTTACTTCCTGGGGCTCCAACACAGCCGAGGAGTTGGAAGGCATACAGTGAGGGCCCTTTGACAGTTGTTACAACGAACGTGAGTGCACAGTGTCTCGTGAAATACCTTCCACGGTTGAAGCATTCCGTTAACGCATGCCCCTCCGCTCCCTCTGGCGCTCCGAGGTGTTCCTAACGGGGGAAATCTGGACTTTTGCTCGAGGCCGGGGTGGGGCGGGGGGACTCACAATTCTTCTGCCGGCGAGCTCCAGAGCGCTCCTGCTGAAGCTCCCAGCAAGGAACTGAGAGCAGCAGGCCTCACACGAGTCAACTCAGACTTCTTCCGTCACGAGTCAACTCAGACTTCTTATGTGAGGCCTTCCGGCAGCAAAGAGAAGGTGCGCGCGAGGAGTGTGCCTCAGGCAGCTTAGGACCCGCCACTGTCTCGTCTACCACGGAGGGGAACCAGGTTTGGCCAGGGTCGCCCAGCTTCATACCTGAGCTCCTACAGGTATCCTCAGCGGTTTCTGATTACCTCAAGGAAACACAACGGGAGGAACAGGGCCCTTCCGTGGAGGCCCTTTTGGGCACAGGGACCTCTGCGTGGGATCTACTGGGTAAGTATGGCAGTACCTCAGGTAGGCCTCAGTGACCAAGGCTCTCCGGCTCACGCCTAGCTGTGTAAAGCAGTGTGGCGAACGTACGTACTGCTCCTCAGGCTGGGCCCACAGCCTAGCTTTCGCTTCTGTGAGAGTGCTGTCCCGAGTCTCTTCCTGGAGCCAGTCGTCAGCGCGGTGTCTTTTGGCACTGCAGTTCTCTCTCAGTCAAGGAGGCCGTGCGACTGACTGGCAAAGGGAGTCCGCCCAGCGCTGCTTTCGCACTCTCTTTTGGAGCGTCTTAATTTCCTCAGCACTCGAGCACGTTCACGATCACCGTTCTGGCACGTCCCACATGGCGTAGAAGTCTTAGGCGTTGCCCTAGTCTGAGCTGCACTCAGAGTAACCCTCGGCTTCGCATTCCATCCTCCTGCCTGAAGTCACCACGCCTCCTAGAGGAAGTCGGCTTGCGTTCTGACTGCAGTTTAAGTCCTGTTCTTCCTGTGGCACTGCAGGCTTATGAATAGCCACAGGCCCAGAGAAGCAGCTACGGCGTTCCTTGGTTGTGGCAGTTCACTTGATGCAGAACACCCTACTTCGAAAAGCTGATTCAGGGAAGGAAACACAGGGTAACCTGTGTCTCTTTGGACTTGTTAGAAACCACAGTGGGGTATGCTGAGTGTGCCCATGGAAACGGGGGCCTGCTGGAACTAGCCTTGCTTTCCCATTTTGAAGGCTGCATTCATGCTGCCTTGAAGCTGCCTGACATTCCCTGCACTTGATAGGCCTGTAAACACTGTAAGAATGCTTCTGGGGAGAAAATGAATTTGCTGTCTAAACCAGGTGCTTCCGTGACTGCGGTGTGGTCAGCCTGACAAGCTCTAGCACTAAAAGGAAACTCAACGTGTGAACTTGCCTCCAGTTTAAGCCCTTAGTAGCCATGTAGATACGGAGGCATGCAGCTCTTTCCTTGAGTTCTTATTCGCTTACGTGCTTTATTTTAAAGGAATTACACTTCTGAGGACTCCTAGGCCTCTCGGGTATGCATCATTTCCCCTCCAAGTTCACTGAGTACCTCCAGAGCCCTGTGGGCTGGCTGCGAAACTTCGAGTCCCATTTGTTGATCCCTCGGAGGCCCTCTGTGCGTGCCTAGAGACGGGCAAACACTGTTCGTTCCTTGAGGAGAGCTACATTTCCAGAGCCCTCGACCGGCCTCAGGACAACATTGCTGGTGAGTCCGAAGTGCCCAGGAAGACTTTGTCATGGCCCTGGTGTGAGCTGCCATGTGATAACACTCTGCTTTGAATGCTTCGGGGCCCTCGTACCTGGAGTCGCTCTGCTCGAGGAGAAAGACAGCATCTTACCATGCGGTGTCGCTGACGCCACACCCAGCAGAAACACATGCCTGGAAGTAAGGTCCTGATTTGCCGTGCAGAAGCGGAGGCGTGCAGCAGTTTCCATGAGCCGGTGGCCTGTGCTCTGCGTACCTTTAACGGCAGCACAGTTTTCTGGACACCTAGGAGGCTAGCGTGGGCACCCTGTTGCCGGCAGGAACACTGAGTACCTCCAGGCGCACCTGGGTCTGCTAAGCAACATCCAGTCCCGTAGCCGTTTAGAGCCCCTCTGTGCATGCCGAGCGTAGAGAAACGCACTGCACTCTCTTTTGAAGCATCTTAATTTCCTCAGCACTCGCGCACGTTCACGAAGACCGTTCTGGCACGTCCCACATGGCGTAGAAGTCTTACGCGTTGCCCTAGTCTGAGCAGCACTCAGAGTAACCCTCGGCTTCGCATTCCATCTAGAACCTCCTGCCTGAAATCACCGTGCCTCCTAGAGGAAGTCGGCTTGCGTTCTGACTGCAGTTTAAGTCCTGTTCTTCCTGTGGCACTGCAGGCTTTTGAATAGCCACAGGCCCAGAGGAGCAGCTACGGCGTTCCTTGGTTGAGGCAGTTCATTGATGCAGAACACTCTACTTCGAGAAGCTGATTCAGGGAAGGAAACACAGGGTAACCTGTGTCTCTTTGGACTTGTTAGAAACCACAGTGGGGTATGCTGAGTGTGCCAATGGAAACGGGGGCCTGCTGGAACTAGCCTTGCTTTCTCATTTGGAAGGCTGCATTCATGCTGCGTTGAAGCTGCCTGACATTCCCTGCACTTGATAGGCCTGTAAACCCTGTAAGAATGCTTCTGGGGAAAAAATGAATTTGCTGTCTAAACCAGGTGCTTCTGCGCCTGTGGTGCGGTCACCCTGACAAGCTCTAGCGTTAAAAGGAAACTCAACGTGTGAACTTGCCTCCAGGTTAGGTCTTTAGTAATCATGTAGATACGGAGGCATGCAGCTCTTTCCATGAGTTCTTAGTCGCTTATATGCTTTATTATAAAGGAAGTACACTTCTGAGGACTCCTAGGCCTCTCGGGTATGCATCATTTCCCCACCAAGTTCACTGAGTACATCCAGAGCCCTGTGGGCCGGCTGCGCAACTTCAAGGCCCATTTGTTGATCCCTCGGAGGCCGTCTGTGGGTGCCTAGAGATAGGCAACACACTGTTCGTTCCTTGAGGAGAGCTACATTTCCAGAGACCCAGAACGGCCTCAGGACAACATTGCTGGTGAGTCCGAAGTGCCCAGGAAGACTGTGTCATGGCCCTGGTGTGAGCTGCCATGTGATAACACTCTGCTTTGAATGTTTCGAGGCCCTCGTACCTGGAGTCACTCTGCTCGAGGAGAAAGTCAGCATCTTACCATGCGGTGTCGCTGACGGCACACCCAGCAGAAACACATGCCTGGAAGTAATGCCTTGATTTGCCGTGCAGAAGCGGACCGTGTAGCAGTTTCCATGAGCCGCTGGCCTGTGCGCTGCGTACCTTTAACGGCAGCACAGTTTTCTGGACACCTAGGAGGCTAGCGTGGACACCCTGTTGCCGGCAGGAACACTGAGAACCCCCAGGCGCACCTGGATCTGCTAAGCCACATCCAGTCCCGTAGCCCTTTAGAGCCCCTCTGTGCATGCCGAGCATAGGGAAACACACTGCACTCTCTTTTGGAGCGTCTTAATTTCCTCAGCACTCGAGCACGTTCACGAACACCATTCTGGCACGTCCCACATGGCGTAGAAGTCTTAGGCGTTGCCCTAGTCTGAGCTGCACTCAGAGTAACCCTCGGCTTCGCATTCCATCCAGAACCTCCTGCCTGAAGTCACCACGCCTCCTAGAGGAAGTCGGCTTGCGTTCTGACTGCAGTTTAAGTCCTGTTCTTCCTGTGGCACTGCAGGCTTTTGAATAGCCACAGGCCCAGAGGAGCAGCTACGGCGTTCCTTGGTTGAGGCAGTTCACTTGATGCAGAACACCCTACTTCGAAAAGCTGATTCAGGGAAGGAAACACAGGGTAACCTGTGTCTCTTTGGACTTGTTAGAAACCACAGTGGGGTATGCTGAGTGTGCCCATGGAAACGGGGGCCTGCTGGAACTAGCCTTGCTTTCCCATTTTGAAGGCTGCATTCATGCTGCCTTGAAGCTGCCTGACATTCCCTGCACTTGATAGGCCTGTAAACACTGTAAGAATGCTTCTGGGGAGAAAATGAATTTGCTGTCTAAACCAGGTGCTTCCGTGACTGCGGTGTGGTCAGCCTGACAAGCTCTAGCACTAAAAGGAAACTCAACGTGTGAACTTGCCTCCAGTTTAAGCCCTTAGTAGCCATGTAGATACGGAGGCATGCAGCTCTTTCCTTGAGTTCTTATTCGCTTACGTGCTTTATTTTAAAGGAATTACACTTCTGAGGACTCCTAGGCCTCTCGGGTATGCATCATTTCCCCTCCAAGTTCACTGAGTACCTCCAGAGCCCTGTGGGCTGGCTGCGAAACTTCGAGTCCCATTTGTTGATCCCTCGGAGGCCCTCTGTGCGTGCCTAGAGACGGGCAAACACTGTTCGTTCCTTGAGGAGAGCTACATTTCCAGAGCCCTCGACCGGCCTCAGGACAACATTGCTGGTGAGTCCGAAGTGCCCAGGAAGACTTTGTCATGGCCCTGGTGTGAGCTGCCATGTGATAACACTCTGCTTTGAATGCTTCGGGGCCCTCGTACCTGGAGTCGCTCTGCTCGAGGAGAAAGACAGCATCTTACCATGCGGTGTCGCTGACGCCACACCCAGCAGAAACACATGCCTGGAAGTAAGGTCCTGATTTGCCGTGCAGAAGCGGAGGCGTGCAGCAGTTTCCATGAGCCGGTGGCCTGTGCTCTGCGTACCTTTAACGGCAGCACAGTTTTCTGGACACCTAGGAGGCTAGCGTGGGCACCCTGTTGCCGGCAGGAACACTGAGTACCTCCAGGCGCACCTGGGTCTGCTAAGCAACATCCAGTCCCGTAGCCGTTTAGAGCCCCTCTGTGCATGCCGAGCGTAGAGAAACGCACTGCACTCTCTTTTGAAGCATCTTAATTTCCTCAGCACTCGCGCACGTTCACGAAGACCGTTCTGGCACGTCCCACATGGCGTAGAAGTCTTACGCGTTGCCCTAGTCTGAGCAGCACTCAGAGTAACCCTCGGCTTCGCATTCCATCTAGAACCTCCTGCCTGAAATCACCGTGCCTCCTAGAGGAAGTCGGCTTGCGTTCTGACTGCAGTTTAAGTCCTGTTCTTCCTGTGGCACTGCAGGCTTTTGAATAGCCACAGGCCCAGAGGAGCAGCTACGGCGTTCCTTGGTTGAGGCAGTTCATTGATGCAGAACACTCTACTTCGAGAAGCTGATTCAGGGAAAGACACACAGGGTAACCTGTGTCTCTTTGGACTTGTTAGAAACCACAGTGGGGTATGCTGAGTGTGCCAATGGAAACGGGGGCCTGCTGGAACTAGCCTTGCTTTCTCATTTGGAAGGCTGCATTCATGCTGCGTTGAAGCTGCCTGACATTCCCTGCACTTGATAGGCCTGTAAACCCTGTAAGAATGCTTCTGGGGAAAAAATGAATTTGCTGTCTAAACCAGGTGCTTCTGCGCCTGTGGTGCGGTCACCCTGACAAGCTCTAGCGTTAAAAGGAAACTCAACGTGTGAACTTGCCTCCAGGTTAGGTCTTTAGTAATCATGTAGATACGGAGGCATGCAGCTCTTTCCATGAGTTCTTAGTCGCTTATATGCTTTATTATAAAGGAAGTACACTTCTGAGGACTCCTAGGCCTCTCGGGTATGCATCATTTCCCCACCAAGTTCACTGAGTACATCCAGAGCCCTGTGGGCCGGCTGCGCAACTTCAAGGCCCATTTGTTGATCCCTCGGAGGCCGTCTGTGGGTGCCTAGAGATAGGCAACACACTGTTCGTTCCTTGAGGAGAGCTACATTTCCAGAGACCCAGAACGGCCTCAGGACAACATTGCTGGTGAGTCCGAAGTGCCCAGGAAGACTGTGTCATGGCCCTGGTGTGAGCTGCCATGTGATAACACTCTGCTTTGAATGTTTCGAGGCCCTCGTACCTGGAGTCACTCTGCTCGAGGAGAAAGTCAGCATCTTACCATGCGGTGTCGCTGACGGCACACCCAGCAGAAACACATGCCTGGAAGTAATGCCTTGATTTGCCGTGCAGAAGCGGACCGTGTAGCAGTTTCCATGAGCCGCTGGCCTGTGCGCTGCGTACCTTTAACGGCAGCACAGTTTTCTGGACACCTAGGAGGCTAGCGTGGACACCCTGTTGCCGGCAGGAACACTGAGAACCCCCAGGCGCACCTGGATCTGCTAAGCCACATCCAGTCCCGTAGCCCTTTAGAGCCCCTCTGTGCATGCCGAGCATAGGGAAACACACTGCACTCTCTTTTGGAGCGTCTTAATTTCCTCAGCACTCGAGCACGTTCACGAACACCATTCTGGCACGTCCCACATGGCGTAGAAGTCTTAGGCGTTGCCCTAGTCTGAGCTGCACTCAGAGTAACCCTCGGCTTCGCATTCCATCCAGAACCTCCTGCCTGAAGTCACCACGCCTCCTAGAGGAAGTCGGCTTGCGTTCTGACTGCAGTTTAAGTCCTGTTCTTCCTGTGGCACTGCAGGCTTTTGAATAGCCACAGGCCCAGAGGAGCAGCTACGGCGTTCCTTGGTTGAGGCAGTTCACTTGATGCAGAACACCCTACTTCGAAAAGCTGATTCAGGGAAGGAAACACAGGGTAACCTGTGTCTCTTTGGACTTGTTAGAAACCACAGTGGGGTATGCTGAGTGTGCCCATGGAAACGGGGGCCTGCTGGAACTAGCCTTGCTTTCCCATTTTGAAGGCTGCATTCATGCTGCCTTGAAGCTGCCTGACATTCCCTGCACTTGATAGGCCTGTAAACACTGTAAGAATGCTTCTGGGGAGAAAATGAATTTGCTGTCTAAACCAGGTGCTTCCGTGACTGCGGTGTGGTCAGCCTGACAAGCTCTAGCACTAAAAGGAAACTCAACGTGTGAACTTGCCTCCAGTTTAAGCCCTTAGTAGCCATGTAGATACGGAGGCATGCAGCTCTTTCCTTGAGTTCTTATTCGCTTACGTGCTTTATTTTAAAGGAATTACACTTCTGAGGACTCCTAGGCCTCTCGGGTATGCATCATTTCCCCTCCAAGTTCACTGAGTACCTCCAGAGCCCTGTGGGCTGGCTGCGAAACTTCGAGTCCCATTTGTTGATCCCTCGGAGGCCCTCTGTGCGTGCCTAGAGACGGGCAAACACTGTTCGTTCCTTGAGGAGAGCTACATTTCCAGAGCCCTCGACCGGCCTCAGGACAACATTGCTGGTGAGTCCGAAGTGCCCAGGAAGACTTTGTCATGGCCCTGGTGTGAGCTGCCATGTGATAACACTCTGCTTTGAATGCTTCGGGGCCCTCGTACCTGGAGTCGCTCTGCTCGAGGAGAAAGACAGCATCTTACCATGCGGTGTCGCTGACGCCACACCCAGCAGAAACACATGCCTGGAAGTAAGGTCCTGATTTGCCGTGCAGAAGCGGAGGCGTGCAGCAGTTTCCATGAGCCGGTGGCCTGTGCTCTGCGTACCTTTAACGGCAGCACAGTTTTCTGGACACCTAGGAGGCTAGCGTGGGCACCCTGTTGCCGGCAGGAACACTGAGTACCTCCAGGCGCACCTGGGTCTGCTAAGCAACATCCAGTCCCGTAGCCGTTTAGAGCCCCTCTGTGCATGCCGAGCGTAGAGAAACGCACTGCACTCTCTTTTGAAGCATCTTAATTTCCTCAGCACTCGCGCACGTTCACGAAGACCGTTCTGGCACGTCCCACATGGCGTAGAAGTCTTACGCGTTGCCCTAGTCTGAGCAGCACTCAGAGTAACCCTCGGCTTCGCATTCCATCTAGAACCTCCTGCCTGAAATCACCGTGCCTCCTAGAGGAAGTCGGCTTGCGTTCTGACTGCAGTTTAAGTCCTGTTCTTCCTGTGGCACTGCAGGCTTTTGAATAGCCACAGGCCCAGAGGAGCAGCTACGGCGTTCCTTGGTTGAGGCAGTTCATTGATGCAGAACACTCTACTTCGAGAAGCTGATTCAGGGAAAGACACACAGGGTAACCTGTGTCTCTTTGGACTTGTTAGAAACCACAGTGGGGTATGCTGAGTGTGCCAATGGAAACGGGGACCTGCTGGAACTAGCCTTGCTTTCTCATTTGGAAGGCTGCATTCATGCTGCGTTGAAGCTGCCTGACATTCCCTGCACTTGATAGGCCTGTAAACCCTGTAAGAATGCTTCTGGGGAGAAAATGAATTTGCTGTCTAAACCAGGTGCTTCTGCGCCTGTGGTGCGGTCACCCTGACAAGCTCTAGCGTTAAAAGGAAACTCAACGTGTGAACTTGCCTCCAGGTTAGGCCTTTAGTAATCATGTAGATACGGAGGCATGCAGCTCTTTCCATGAGTTCTTAGTCGCTTATATGCTTTATTATAAAGGAAGTACACTTCTGAGGACTCCTGCCCTCTCGGGTATGCATCATTTCCCCTCCAAGTTCACTGAGTACATCCAGAGCCCTGTGGGCCGGCTGCGCAACTTCAAGGCCCATTTGTTGATCCCTCGGAGGCCGTCTGTGGGTGCCTAGAGATAGGCAACACACTGTTCGTTCCTTGAGGAGAGCTACATTTCCAGAGACCCAGAACGGCCTCAGGACAACATTGCTGGTGAGTCCGAGGTGCCCAGGAAGACTGTGTCATGGCCCTGGTGTGAGCTGCCATGTGATAACACTCTGCTTTGAATGTTTCGAGGCCCTCGTACCTGGAGTCACTCTGCTCGAGGAGAAAGCATCTTACCATGCGGTGTCGCTGACGGCACACCCAGCAGAAACACATGCCTGGAAGTAATGCCTTGATTTGCCGTGCAGAAGCGGACCGTGTAGCAGTTTCCATGAGCCGCTGGCCTGTGCGCTGCGTACCTTTAACGGCAGCACAGTTTTCTGGACACCTAGGAGGCTAGCGTGGACACCCTGTTGCCGGCAGGAACACTGAGAACCCCCAGGCGCACCTGGATCTGCTAAGCAACATCCAGTCCCGTAGCCCTTTAGAGCCCCTCTGTGCATGCCGAGCATAGGGAAACACACTGCACTCTCTTTTGGAGCGTCTTAATTTCCTCAGCGCTCGAGCACGTTCACGATCACCGTTCTGGCACGTCCCACATGGCGTAGAAGTCTTAGGCGTTGCCCTAGTCTGAGCTGCACTCAGAGTAACCCTCGGCTTCGCATTCCATCCAGAACCTCCTGCCTGAAGTCACCACGCCTCCTAGAGGAAGTCGGCTTGCGTTCTGACTGCAGTTTAAGTCCTGTTCTTCCTGTGGAACTGCAGGCTTTTGAATAGCCACAGGCCCAGAGGAGCAGCTACGGCGTTCCTTGGTTGAGGCAGTTCACTTGATGCAGAACACCCTACTTCGAAAAGCTGATTCAGGGAAGGAAACACAGGGTAACCTGTGTCTCTTTGGACTTGTTAGAAACCACAGTGGGGTATGCTGAGTGTGCCCATGGAAACGGGGGCCTGCTGGAACTAGCCTTGCTTTCCCATTTTGAAGGCTGCATTCATGCTGCCTTGAAGCTGCCTGACATTCCCTGCACTTGATAGGCCTGTAAACACTGTAAGAATGCTTCTGGGGAGAAAATGAATTTGCTGTCTAAACCAGGTGCTTCCGTGACTGCGGTGTGGTCAGCCTGACAAGCTCTAGCACTAAAAGGAAACTCAACGTGTGAACTTGCCTCCAGTTTAAGCCCTTAGTAGCCATGTAGATACGGAGGCATGCAGCTCTTTCCTTGAGTTCTTATTCGCTTACGTGCTTTATTTTAAAGGAATTACACTTCTGAGGACTCCTAGGCCTCTCGGGTATGCATCATTTCCCCTCCAAGTTCACTGAGTACCTCCAGAGCCCTGTGGGCTGGCTGCGAAACTTCGAGTCCCATTTGTTGATCCCTCGGAGGCCCTCTGTGCGTGCCTAGAGACGGGCAAACACTGTTCGTTCCTTGAGGAGAGCTACATTTCCAGAGCCCTCGACCGGCCTCAGGACAACATTGCTGGTGAGTCCGAAGTGCCCAGGAAGACTTTGTCATGGCCCTGGTGTGAGCTGCCATGTGATAACACTCTGCTTTGAATGCTTCGGGGCCCTCGTACCTGGAGTCGCTCTGCTCGAGGAGAAAGACAGCATCTTACCATGCGGTGTCGCTGACGCCACACCCAGCAGAAACACATGCCTGGAAGTAAGGTCCTGATTTGCCGTGCAGAAGCGGAGGCGTGCAGCAGTTTCCATGAGCCGGTGGCCTGTGCTCTGCGTACCTTTAACGGCAGCACAGTTTTCTGGACACCTAGGAGGCTAGCGTGGGCACCCTGTTGCCGGCAGGAACACTGAGTACCTCCAGGCGCACCTGGGTCTGCTAAGCAACATCCAGTCCCGTAGCCGTTTAGAGCCCCTCTGTGCATGCCGAGCGTAGAGAAACGCACTGCACTCCCTTTTGAAGCATCTTAATTTCCTCAGCACTCGCGCACGTTCACGAAGACCGTTCTGGCACGTCCCACATGGCGTAGAAGTCTTAGGCGTTGCCCTAGTCTGAGCTGCACTCAGAGTAACCCTCGGCTTCGCATTCCATCTAGAACCTCCTGCCTGAAATCACCGTGCCTCCTAGAGGAAGTCGGCTTGCGTTCTGACTGCAGTTTAAGTACTGTTCTTCCTGTGGCACTGCAGGCTTTTGAATAGCCACAGGCCCAGAGGAGCAGCTACGGCGTTCCTTGGTTGAGGCAGTTCGCTTGATGCAGAACACTCGAATTCGAGAAGTTGATTCAGGGAAAGATACATAGCGTAACCTGTGTCTCTTTGGACTTGTTAGAAACCACAGTGGGGTATGCTGAGTGTGCCCATGGAAACGGGGGCCTGCTGGAACTAGCCTTGCTTTCCCATTTTGAAGGCTGCATTCATGCTGCCTTGAAGCTGCCTGACATTCCCTGCTCTTGACAGGCCTGTAAACCCTGTAAGAATGCTTCTGGGGAGAAAATGAATTTGCTATCTACACTAGGTGCTTCTGCGCCTGCGGTGTGGTCACCCTGACAAGCTCTAGCGCTAAAAGGAAACTCAACGTGTGAACTTGCCTCCAGTTTAGGCCCTTAGTACCCATGTAGATACGGAGGCATGCAGCTCTTTCCATGAGTTCTTAGTCGCTTATATGCTTTACCATAAAGGAAGTACACTTCTGAGGACTCCTAGTCCTCTCGGGTATGCATCATTTCCCCCCCAAGTTCACTGAGTACCTCCAGACCCCTGTGGGCCAGCTGCGCAACTTCGAGGCCCATTTGTTGAGCCCTCGGAGGTCATCTGTGCGTGCTTAGAGATGGGCAACACACTGTACGTTCCTTGAGGAGAGCTACATTTCCAGAGACCTCAAACGGCCTCAGGACAACATTGCTGCTGAGTCCGAAGTGCCCAGGAAGACTTTGTCATGGCCCTTGAGTGAGCTGCCATGTGATAACACACTGCTTTGAATGTTTCGAGGCCCTCGTACCTGGAGTCACTCTGCTCGAGGAGAAAGTCAGCATCTTGCCATGCGGTGTCGCTGACGGCACACCCAGCAGAAACACATGCCTGGAAGTAAGGTCCTGATTTGCCGTGCAGAAGCGGAGGCGTGCAGCACTTTCCATGAGCCGGTGGCCTGTGCTCTGCGTACCTTTAACGGCAGCACAGTTTTCTGGACACCTAGGAGGCTAGCGTGGGCACCCTGTTGCCGGAAGGAACACTGAGTACCTCCAGGCGCACCTGGGTCTGCTAAGCAACATCCAGTCCCGTAGCCGTTTAGAGCCCCTCTGTGCATGCCGAGCGTAGAGAAACGCACTGCACTCTCTTTTGAAGCATCTTAATTTCCTCAGCACTCGCGCACGTTCACGAAGACCGTTCTGGCACGTCCCACATGGCGTAGAAGTCTTAGGCGTTGCCCTAGTCTGAGCAGCACTCAGAGTAACCCTCGGCTTCGCATTCCATCTAGAACCTCCTGCCTGAAATCACCGTGCCTCCTAGAGGAAGTCGGCTTGCGTTCTGACTGCAGTTTAAGTCCTGTTCTTCCTGTGGCACTGCAGGCTTTTGAATAGCCACAGGCCCAGAGGAGCAGCTACGGCGTTCCTTGGTTGAGGCAGTTCGCTTGATGCAGAACACTCGAATTCGAGAAGTTGATTCAGGGAAAGATACATAGCGTAACCTGTGTCTCTTTGGACTTGTTAGAAACCACAGTGGGGTATGCTGAGTGTGCCCATGGAATCGGGGGCCTGCTGGATGTAGCCTTGCTTTCCCATTTTGAAGGCTGCATTCATGCTGCGTTGAAGCTGCCTGACATTCCCTGCACTTGATAGGCCTGTAATCCCTGTAAGAATTCTTCTGGGGAGAAAATGAATTTACTGTCTAAACCAGGCGCTTCCGTGACTGCAGTGTGGTCAGCCTGACAAGCTCTAGCACTAAAAGGAAACTCAACGTGTGAACTTGCCTCCAGTTTAAGCCCTTAGTAGCCATGTAGATACGGAGGCATACAGCTCTTTCCATGAGTTCTTAGTCGCTTATATGCTTTATTTTAAAGGAAGTACACTTCTGAGGACTCCTAGTCCTCTCGGGTATGCATCATTTCCCCTCCAAGTTCACTGAGTGCCTCCAGACCCCTGTGTGCCGGCTGCGAAACTTCCAGTCCCATTTGTTGATCCCTCGGAGGCCCTCTGTGGGTGCCTAGAGACGGGCAAACACTGTTCGTTCCTTGAGGAGAGCTACATTTCCAGAGACCTAGAACGGCCTCAGGACAACATTGCTGCTGAGTCCGAAGTGCTCAGAAAGACTTTGTCATGGCCCTTGTGTGAGCTGCCATGTGATAACACTCTGCTTTGAATGCTTCGAGGCCCTCGTACCTGCAGTCACTCTGCTCGAGGAGAAAGACAGCATCTTACCATGCGGTGTCGCTGACGCCACACCCAGCAGAAACACATGCCTGGAAGTAATGCCTTGATTTGCCGTGCAGAAGCGGAGGCGTGCAGCAGTTTCCATGAGCCGGTGGCCTGTGCTTTCGTACCTTTAACGGCAGCACAGTTTTCTGGACACCTAGGAGGCTAGCGTGGGCACCCTGTTGCCGGCAGGAACACTGAGTAGCCCCAGGCGCACCTGGGTCTGCTAAGCAACATCCAGTCCCGTAGCCCTGTAGAGCCCATCTGTGCATGCCGAGCGTAGGGAAACGCACTGCACTCTCTTTTGAAGCATCTTAATTTCCTCAGCACTCGGGCACGTTCACAAACACCGTTCTGGCACGTCCCACATGGCATAGAAGTCTTAGGCGTTGCCTTAGTCTGAGCAGCACTCAAAGTAACACTCGGTTTCGCATTCCATCCAGGACCTCCTGCCTGAAATCACCGTGCCTCCTAGAGGAAGTCGGCTTGCGTTCTGACTGCAGTTTAAGTCCTGTTCTTCCTGTGGCACTGCAGGCTTTTGAATAGCCAAGGCCCAGAGGAGCAGCTACGGCGTTCCTTGGTTGAGGCAGTTCGCTTGATGCAGAACACCCTACTTCGAGAAGCTGATTCAGGGAAGGAAACACAGGGTAACCTGTGTCTCTTTGGACTTGTTAGAAACCACAGTGGGGTATGCTGAGTGTGCCCATGGAAACGGGGGCCTGCTGGAACTAGCCTTGCTTTCCCGTTTTGAAGGCTGCCTTCATGCTGCCTTGAAGCTGCCTGACATTCCCTGCACTTGATAGGCCTGCAAACCCTGTAAGAATGCTTCTGGGGAGAAAATGAATTTGCTGTCTAAACCAGGTGCTTCCGTGACTGCGGTGTGGTCAGCCTGACAAGCTCTAGCCCTAAAAGGAAACTCAACGTGTGAACTTGCCTCCAGTTTAAGCCCTTAGTAGCCATGTAGATACGGAGGCATACATCTCTTTCCATGAGTTCTTAGTCGCTTATATGCTTTATTTTAAAGGAAGTACACTTCTGAGGACTCCTAGGCCTCTCGTGTATGCATCATTTCCCCTCCAAGTTCACTGAGTACCTCCAGACCCCTGTGTGCCGGCTGCGAAACTTCCAGTCCCATTTGTTGATCCCTCGGAGGCCGTCTGTGCGTGCCTAGAGACGGGCAACACATTGTACGTTCCTTGAGGAGAGCTACATTTCCAGAGTCCTCGACCGGCCTCAGGACAACATTGCTGCTGAGTCCGAAGTGCCCAGGAAGACTGTGTCATGGCCCTTGTGTGAGCTGCCATGTGATAACACTCTGCTTTGACTGTTTGGAGACCCTCGTACCTGCAGTCACTCTGCTCGAGGAGAAAGTCAGCATCTTGCCATGCGGTGTCGCTGACGGCACACCCAGCAGAAACACATGCCTGGAAGTAAGGCCCTGATTTGCCGTGCAGAAGCGGAGGCGTGCAGCAGTTTCCATGAGCCGGTGGCCTGTGCTCTGCGTACCTTTAACGTGGACACCTAGGAAGCTAGCGTTGGCACCCTGTTGCCGGCAGGAACACTGAGTAGCCCCAGGCGCACCTGGGTCTGCTAAGCAACATCCAGTCCCGTAGCCCTTTAGAGCCCCTCTGTGCATGCCGAGCGTAGGGAAACGCACTGCACTCTCTTTTGGAGCGTCTTAATTTCCTCAGCACTCGCGCATGTTCACGAACACCGTTCTGGCACGTCCCACATGGCGTAGAAGTCTTAGGCGTTGCCCTAGTCTGAGTTGCACTCAGAGTAACCCTCGGCTTCGCATTCCATCCAGGACCTCCTGCCTGAAGTCACCATGCCTCCTAGAGGAAGTCGGCTTGCGTTCTGACTGCAGTTTAAGTCCTGTTCTTCCTGTGGCACTGCAGGCTTTTGAATAGCCAAGGCCCAGAGGAGCAGCTACGGCGTTCCTTGGTTGAGGCAGTTTGCTTGATGCAGAACACCCTACTTCGAGAAGCTGATTCAGGGAAGGAAACACAGGGTAACCTGTGTCTCTTTGGACTTGTTAGAAACCACAGTGGGTTATGCTGAGTGTGCCCATGGAAACGGGGGCCTGCTGGAACTAGCCTTGCTTTCCCGTTTTGAAGGCTGCATTCATGCTGCGTTGAAGCTGCCTGACATTCCCTGAACTTGATAGGCCTGTAAACCCTCTAAGAATGCTTCTGGGGAGAAAATGAATTTGCTGTCTAAATCAGGTGCTTCCGTGACTGCGGTGTGGTCAGCCTGACAAGCTCTAGCACTAAAAGGAAACTCAACGTGTGAACTTGCCTCCAGTTTAAGCCCTTAGTAGCCATGTAGATACGGAGGCATACAGCTCTTTCCATGAGTTCTTAGTCGCTTATATGCTTTATTTTAAAGGAAGTACACTTCTGAGGACTCCTAGGCCTCTCGTGTATGTATCATTTCCCCTCCAAGTTCACTGAGTACCTCCAGACCCCTGTGTGCCGGCTGCGAAACTTCCAGTCCCATTTGTTGATCCCTCGGAGGCCGTCTGTGCGTGCCTAGAGACGGGCAACACACTGTACGTTCCTTGAGGAGAGCTACATTTCCAGAGTCCTCGAATGGCCTCAGGACAACATTGCTGCTGAGTCCGAAGTGCTCAGGAAGACTTTGTCATGGCCCTAGTGTGAGCTGCCATGTGATAACACTCTGCTTTGCATGCTTCGAGGCCCTCGTACCTGCTGTCACTCTGCTCGAGGAGAAAGTCAGCATCTTGCCATGCGGTGTCGCTGACGGCACACCCAGCAGAAACACATGCCTGGAAGTAAGGCCCTGATTTGCCGTGCAGAAGCGGAGGCGTGCAGCAGTTTCCATGAGCCGGTGGCCTGTGCTCTGCGTACCTTTAACGTGGACACCTGGGAAGCTAGCGTGGGCACCCTGTTGCCGGCAGGAACACTGAGTAGCCCCAGGCGCACCTGGGTCTGCTAAGCAACATCCAGTCCAGTAGCCCTTTAGAGCCCCTCTGTGCATGCCGAGCGTAGGGAAACGCACTGCACTCTCTTTTGGAGCGTCTTAATTTCCTCAGCACTCGCGCACGTTCACGAACACCGTTCTGGCACGTCCCACATTGCGTAGAAGTCTTAGGCGTTGCCCTAGTCTGAGCTGCACTCAGAGTAACCCTCGGCTTCGCATTCCATCCAGGACCTCCTGCCTGAAGTCACCATGCCTCCTAGAGGAAGTCGGCTTGCGTTCTGACTGCAGTTTAAGTCCTGTTCTTCCTGTGGCACTGCAGGCTTTTGAATAGCCACAGGCCCAGAGGAGCAGCTACGGCGTTCCTTGGTTGAGGCAGTTCGCTTGATGCAGAACACTCGAATTCGAGAAGTTGATTCAGGGAAAGATACATAGGGTAACCTGCGTCTCTTTGGACTTGTTAGAAACCACAGTGGGGTATGCTGAGTGTGCCCATGGAAACGGGGGCCTGCTGGAACTAGCCTTGCTTTCCCATTTTGAAGGCTGCATTCATGCTGCCTTGAAGCTGCCTGACATTCCCTGCTCTTGACAGGCCTGTAAACCCTGTAAGAATGCTTCTGGGGAGAAAATGAATTTGCTGTCTAAACCAGGTGCTTCCGTGACTGCGGTGTGGTCAGCCTGACAAGCTCTAGCACTAAAAGGAAACTCAACGTGTGAACTTGCCTCCAGTTTAAGCCCTTAGTAGCCATGTAGATACGGAGGCATACAGCTCTTTCCGTGAGTTCTTAGTCGCTTATATGCTTTATTTTAAAGGAAGAACACTTCTGAGGACTCCTAGGCCTCTCGTGTATGCATCATTTCCCCTCCAAGTTCACTGAGTACCTCCAGAGCCCTGTGGGCGGCTCCGAAACTTCCAGACCCATTTGTTGATCCCTCGGAGGCCGTCTGTGCGTGCCTAGAGACAGGCAACACACTGTACGTTCCTTGAGGAGAGTTACATTTCCAGAGTCCTCGAACGGCCTCAGGACAACATTGCTGCTGAGTCCGAAGTGCCCAGGAAGACTTTGTCATGGCCCTTGTGTGAGCTGCCATGAGATAACACTCAGCTTTGACTGTTTCGAGGCCTTCGTACCTGCAGTCACTCTGCTCGAGGAGAAAGTCAGCATCTTGCCATGCCGTGTCGCTGACGGCACACCCAGCAGAAACACATGCCTGGAAGTAAGGCCCTGATTTGCCGTGCAGAAGCGGAGGCGTGCAGCAATTTGCATGAGCCGGTGGCCTGTGCTCTGCGTACCTTTAACGGCAGCAAAGTTTTCTAGACACCTAGGAGGCTAGCGTTGGCACCCTGTTGCCGGCAGGAACACTGAGTACCCCCAGGCGCACCTGGGTCTGCTAAGCAACATCCAGTCCCGTAGCCCTGTAGAGCCCCTCTGTGCTTCCCGAGCGTAGGGAAACGCACTGCACTCTCTTTTGAAGCATCTTAATTTCCTCAGCACTCGGGCACGTTCACAAACACCGTTCTGGCACGTCACACATGGCGTAGAAGTCTTAGGCGTTGCCCTAGTCTGAGCTGCACTCAGAGTAACCCTCGGCTTCGCATTCCATCCAGGACCTCCTGCCTGAAGTCACCATGCCTCCTAGAGGAAGTCGGCTTGCGTTCTGACTGCAGCTTAAGTCCTGTTCTTCCTGTGGCACTGCAGGCTTTTGAATAGCCAAGGCCCAGAGGAGCAGCTATGGCGTTCCTTTGTTGAGGCAGTTCGCTTGATGCAGAACACCCTACTTTGAGAAGCTGATTCAGGGAAGGAAACACAGGGTAACCTGTGTCTCTTTGGACTTGTTAGAAACCACAGTGGGGTATGCTGAGTGTGCCCATGGAAACGGGGGCCTGCTGGAACTAGCCTTGCTTTCCCATTTTGAAGGCTGCATTCATGCTGCCTTGAAGCTGCCTGACATTCCCTGCACTTGATAGGCCTGTAATCCCGGTAAGAATGCTTCTGGGGAGAAAATGAATTTGCTGTCTAAGCCAGGTGCTTCCGTGACTGCGGTGTGGTCAGCCTGACAAGCTCTAGCACTAAAAGGAAACTCAACGTGTGAACTTGCCTCCAGTTTAAGCCCTTAGTAGCCATGTAGATACGGAGGCATACAGCTCTTTCCATGAGTTCTTAGTCGCTTATATGCTTTATTTTAAAGGAAGTACACTTCTGAGGACTCCTAGTCCTCTTGGGTATGGATCATTTCCCCTCCAAGTTCACTGAGTACCTCCAGACCCCTGTGTGCCCCCTGCGAAACTTCAAGTCCCATTTGTTGATCCCTTGGAGTCCGTCTGTGCGTTCCTAGAGACGGGCAACACACTGTACGTTCCTTGAGGAGAGCTACATTTCCAGAGACCTCGAACGGCCTCAGGACAACATTGCTGCTGAGTCCGAAGTGCTCAGATAGACTTTGTCATGGCCCTTGTGTGAGCTGCCATGTGATAACACTCTGCTTTGAATGCTTCGAGGCCCTCGTACCTGCAGTCACTCTGCTCGAGGAGAAAGTCAGCATCTTGCCATGCGGTGTCGCTGACGGCACACCCAGCAGAAACACATGCCTGGAAGTAAGGCCCTGATTTGCCGTGCAGAAGCGGAGGCGTGCAGCAGTTTCCATGAGCCGGTGGCCTGTGCTTTCGTACCTTTAACGGCAGCACAGTTTTCTGGACACCTAGGAGGCTAGCGTGGGCACCCTGTTGCCGGCAGGAACACTGAGTAGCCCCAGGCGCACCTGGGTCTGCTAAGCAACATCCAGTCCAGTAGCCCTTTAGAGCCCCTCTGTGCATGCCGAGCGTAGGGAAACGCACTGCACTCTCTTTTGGAGCGTCTTAATTTCCTCAGCACTCGCGCACGTTCACGAACACCGTTCTGGCACGTCACACATGGCGTAGAAGTCTTAGGCGTTGCCCTAGTCTGAGCTGCACTCAGAGTAACCCTCGGCTTCGCATTCCATCCAGAACCTCCTGCCTGAAGTCACCACGCCTCCTAGAGGAAGTCGGCTTGCGTTCTGACTGCAGTTTAAGTCCTGTTCTTCCTGTGGCACTGCAGGCTTTTGAATAGCCAAGGCCCAGAGGAGCAGCTACGGCGTTCCTTGGTTGAGGCAGTTCACTTGATGCAGAACACCCTACTTCGAAAAGCTGATTCAGGGAAGGAAACACAGGGTAACCTGTGTCTCTTTGGACTTGTTAGAAACCACAGTGGGGTATGCTGAGTGTGCCCATGGAAACGGGGGCCTGCTGGAACTAGCCTTGCTTTCCCGTTTTGAAGGCTGCATTCATGCTGCGTTGAAGCTGCCTGACATTCCCTGAACTTGATAGGCCTGTAAACACTGTAAGAATGCTTCTGGGGAGAAAATGAATTTGCTGTCTAAACCAGGTGCTTCTGCACCTGCGGTGTGGTCACGCTGACAAGCTCTAGCGCTAAAAGGAAACTCAACGTGTGAACTTGCCTCCAGTTTAAGCCCTTAGTACCCATGTAGATACGGACGCATGCAGCTCTTTCCGTGAGTTCTTAGTCGCTTATATGCTTTATTATAAAGGAAGAACACTTCTGAGGACTCCTAGGCCTCTCGTGTATGCATCATTTCCCCTCCAAGTTCACTGAGTACCTCCAGAGCCCTGTGGGCCGGCTGCGAAACTTCCAGTCCCATTTGTTGATCCCTCGGAGGCCGTCTGTGCGTGCTTAGAGACGGGCAACACACTGTACGTTCCTTGAGGAGAGCTACATTTCCAGAGACCTCGAACGGCGTCAGGACAACATTGCTGGTGAGTCCGAAGTGCCCAGGAAGACTTTGTCATGACCCTTGTGTGAGCTGCCATGTGATAACACTCTGCTTTGACTGTTTGGAGACCCTCGTACATGCAGTCACTCTGCTCGAGGAGAAAGTCAGCATCTTGCCATGCGGTGTCGCTGACGGCACACCCAGCAGAAACACATGCCTGGAAGTAAGGCCCTGATTTGCCGTGCAGAAGCGGAGGCGTTCAGCAGTTTCCATGAGCCGGTGGCCTGTGCTCTGCGTAAGTTTAACGGCAGCACAGTTTTCTGGACACCTAGGAGGCTAGCTTGGGCACCCTGTTGCCGGCAGGAACACTGAGTACCCCCAGGCGCACCTGGGTCTGCTAAGCAACATCCAGTCCCGTAGCCCTTTAGAGCCCCTCTGTGCATGCCGAGCGTAGGGAAACGCACTGCACTCTCTTTTGGAGCGTCTTAATTTCCTCAGCACTCGCGCACGTTCACGAACACCGTTCTGGCACGTCCCACATGGCGTAGAAGTCTTAGGCGTTGCCCTAGTCTGAGCTGCACTCAGAGTAACCCTCGGCTTCGCATTCCATCCAGGACCTCCTGCCTGAAGTCACCGTGCCTCCTAGAGGAAGTCGGCTTGCGTTCTGACTGCAGTTTAAGTCCTGTTCTTCCTGTGGCACTGCAGGCTTTTGAATAGCCACAGGCCCAGAGGAGCAGCTACGGCGTTCCTTGGTTGAGGCAGTTCACTTGATGCAGAACACCCTACTTCGAAAAGCTGATTCAGGGAAGGAAACACAGGGTAACCTGTGTCTCTTTGGACTTGTTAGAAACCACAGTGGGTTATGCTGAGTGTGCCCATGGAAACGGGGGCCTGCTGGAACTAGCCTTGCTTTCCCATTTTGAAGGCTGCATTCATGCTGCGTTGAAGCTGCCTGACATTCCCTGAACTTGATAGGCCTGTAAACACTGTAAGAATGCTTCTGGGGAGAAAATGAATTTGCTGTCTAAACCATGTGCTTCCGTGACTGCGGTGTGGTCAGCCTGACAAGCTCTAGCGTTAAAAGGAAACTCAACGTGTGAACTTGCCTCCAGCTTTGTCCTTTTGTAATCATGTAGATACGGAGGCATGCAGCTCTTTCCATGAGTTCTTAGTCGCTTATATGCTTTATTATAAAGGAAATACACTTCTGAGGACTCCTGCCCTCTAGGGTATGCATCATTACCCCACCAAGTTCACTGAGTACCTCCAGAGCCCTGTGGGCTAGCTGCGCAACTTCGAGTCCCATTTGTTGATCCCTCGGAGGCCGTCTGTGCGTGCCTAGAGATGGGCAACACACTGTACGTTCCTTGAGGAGAGCTACATTTCCAGAGACCTCGAACGGCCTCAGGAAAACATTGCTGCTGAGTCCGAAGTGCCCAGGAAGACTTTGTCATGGCCCTTGTGTGAGCTGCCATGTGATACTACTCTGCTTTGAATGCTTCGAGGCCCTCGTACCTGGAGTCACTCTACTTGAGGAGAAAGTCAGCATCTTACCATGTGGTGTCGCTGACGGCACACACCGCAGGAACACATGCCTGGATGTAAGGCCCTGATTTCCCTGCAGAAGCAGAGGCGTGCAGCAGTTTCCATGAGCCGGTGGCCTCTGCTCTGCGTACCTTTAACGGCAGCACAGTTTTCTGGACACCTAGGAGGCTAGCGTGGGCACCCTGTTGCTGGCAGGAACACTGAGTACCCCCAGCCGCACCTGGGTCTGCTAAGCAACATCCAGTCCCGTAGCCCTTTAGAGCCCCTCTGTGCATGCCGAGCGTAGGGAAACGCATGCACTCGCTTTTGGAGCATCTTAATTTCCTCACGACTCGCGCACGTTGACGAACACCGTTCTGGCACGTCCCACATGGAGTAGAGGTCTTACGCGTTGCCCTAGTCTGAGCTGCACTCAGAGTAACTCTCGGCTTTGCATTCCATCCAGAACTTCCTGCCTGAAGTCACCGTGCCTCCTGGAGGAAGTCGGCTTGCGTTCTGACTGCAGTTTAAGTCCTGTTCTTCCTGTGGCACTACAGGCTTTTGAATCGCCACAGGCCCAGAGGAGCAGCTAAAGTGTTCCTTGGTTGAGGCAGTTCGCTTGATGCAGAGCAACCTACATCGAGAAGCTGATTCAGGGAAAGAAACACAGGGTAACCTGTGTCTCTTTGGACTTGTTAGAATCCACAATGGGGTATGCTGAGTGTTCCCATGGAAACGGGGGCCTGCTGGAATTAGACTTGCTTTCCCATTTTGAAGGCTGCATTCATCCTGCCTTGACGCTGCCTGACATTCCCTGCTCTTGACAGGCCTGTAAACCCTGTAAGAATGCTTCTGGGGAGAAAATGAATTTGCTGTCTAAACCAGGTGTTTCTGCGCCTGCGGTGTGGTCACCCTGACAAGCTCTAGCACTAAAAGGAAACTCAACGTGTGAACTTGCCTCCAGTTTAGGCCCTTTGTACCCGTGTATATACGGAGGCATGCAGCTCTTTCCTTGAGTTCTTAGTCCCTGTTCTGCTTTACTTTAAAGGAAGTACCACTTTGAAGAATATTAGGTCTCTCAGGAGTGCATCATTTTGCGTCCAATGTCACTGAATACCTCCAGACCCCTGTGGGCCAGCTTAGCAACATCAAGGCCCATTGGTCTGTCCGGTGGAGGCCCTCTGAGTGTGCCGAGTGACGGGAAAAACACTGCACGCTCCTTGACGAGAACTACATTTCCAGAGTCCTCGAACGGACACAGGACCCCATTTCTGGTGAGGTCGAAGAGCCCAGGAAGACTTGTCATGGCCCTTGTGTACTGCCATGAGAAAACATAGTGCTTTGGATTACCTCCCATCCGGGGGCGGCAGTGACCCAGCAAACCCTTCGGCGCTTGGCGCCCCGCCCAAGATCCCGCACGTCGCTCACAGGGACGTGGCCCCAGAGGCTTCAGGGCCCGGGGCCCGCGTCCCTTGGGCATCGGCCCTGTCCGCCCACGCGGCGCTAGGCGCAGCTCGGCCGCAGCCCGGGCCGGCCCTCCTGCCCGACAGCAGCCGGCCCGAAGCCACCGGGAGCCACCATTGAGTCGCCACGGCCCCTCAGCCCCGGCAAGGCCACCCTTGCCCCCACAGCCCCCGCCGAGCTCAGGACCCCGCCCCTGGTGGCCGGCAGGCCCGGGGAAGCGGCCCCTGCCCTCGATCCCGCTCCCGCACCCGGCCGCGGTGACACGCCAGAGGGGCGGGGTGGTGGTGGGGCGGGGCTTTTGTCGGAGGGAGCTGTGGAGGGACACACCGGCACACAGGTGGCGGCGCCGGGGCTGGGCGCCGGTGGGGGCGGCCAGGTGCAGGTCGAGGGGCTCGCGGGCCGAAAGGACGGCAACTGGGCCCATGGCGGAGTCTGGGTCTGGAGGGCTCTGAGCCTCCATTCGCTCTGGTGCCTCGGGTCTACCGGCCCGACGCCTGGTAGCGCGACACCCCACCGGCCCACAGACGTAGCCTCCCCAGCTGTGCTCACAGCGAGTCCAACCGCAGCCTGCATCCCTCCACGGGACACTTGGATTACTCCCGCGATCCCCACGAGGTGCGGCACCCGGCGGCCGAATGGGCTGAGATCCTGCCCTTGCGGCGCCCTGTGGCCACCTCCGCCTCCCTCACGGTACTGGCCGAGGCCTCGGACCAGCGGGCCCCGGCTCCCAGCTCAGCGCTGCTCCTCCGCCCCTCTCACCTCCTGCCCGACGTCCAGGCTACCGAGCACCCTCCACCCCCGCCCACCTTCATGCCACTCAGCCGGAACCCGGGAGGCAATGCCAACTACCAGGTGTATGACAGTCTGGTGCTGAAGCGGCAACCGCAGGAGGGCCAAGCGCGGGCCAACTCGCTGCTACCTTCCACCTCGGCCTCCAGGCCCTCTCTGCACGGGAGCCAGACTGGGAAAATGAACTTACCAGCAGCAAATGGGGGCAGGGGCAGGGGGCGGCAGGGCATGGAGAGAGGAATAAAGAGCGCCAGAGTCCAGGAAACATTGGTGGTCTGTGGCTTGGAAGCGCCACTCCTTCTGCCAGCCTGGGTCCCTGCGCTTGGCTTCCTGCAATAAGAAGCCAGTGTCCCCTTGTTGGCCTGAGGGTCCCTTTGGTTTAGTGGCCACAGTTCTGCCAGCAGGCCCCTCCTGGTCCTATACCATGCACTAAGTACATCTGCAGCTGCAGACTCCAAACCCCTGGTCTCTGGGCACCTCCTCTGTGTCTCAGCTGTCCCTGTCCACAGAGAGCCTCATACAAGAAGTTGCTTCCAAACTGGGAGGTTCCACATCTGGGCAGGTCCAGCTCCAGGCCCAGTGAAGGGCATGAAGAAGGCTGAGGCTCTGGACTCCAGCCAGGCCTTCAGCAGGTCTCTGAGGCCAAGGTCTTCCTAGTCTCAAGAGGGACCAAGAGACGCAATGTGTCATTTGAACAAGTGAGTCAGCGGGCGGTGAGCGAATGAATGACCGCTCGAGGGGATGTATGCCGGCCACCGGGCCCTGTTTGACTGTCCAGGCTCAGCTTACCTGACCCTGGTTACCAGGGAATGCCACTCTGGGCCCTCCTTTTCATCCCCCTCCCTCACTGTGACCTCACCACCTGCCCCATTATGACCCAGTCTGGCTCCCAGTTAAAACTGGAGGGCAGAGGGCCCAGGCAGTCCTGGGACCAACGGCCATGGGTGAGCGAAACTACTACCGAGCCGAGCCGTTCACTGGCCCCATCCCCAGGAAATGCCAGCAGAAAGGATACTCAATTCTTCTGATCCCGGTCAGCTTCATCTTGCTCAACGTGGGGATCAACATGGTGACTATGGTCAGGGCAGGATCTGTGCAGCGCGGTTGGGGGAGCTCTGGGGTCTTGAAGGGGCTGAGGTGGGAGGGCTGCTGGGTTGTGACCGGACAAGGGTTGGATTTCAGGGCTCACCCTGCTCCCGGCCTCCCCCCTCCCCTTCTTCCCTCAACTCTGGAGGCATCTGAAGAGATTCTTGCGGGCACTTTTCAATCGTATTTTCCACAAAGGTGAGTGGGCGCCGGCGTGGGTTCAGGGGATGTGGGCCTGTCCCCTTTCTTCTATCCCTGCCTTGATTCTCAGCCCCTCAGGAACCCAGGCCCTGACCCATCTCGCCTTTCCCCACAGACAAGCAAGCCAGCTGTGTAGGCACCCATCGCATGTGCATGCGCTGCTCCGTGGATCCCAAGAACCTGTGCTCAAGAGTTTCTTCCCACTTCAGCCATCGCCCAAGCTTCCTGCTCGGGCAGGTAAACCACCTTGACTACTGCCAGCAGCGGGGCTCGGCGGGGGCGGAGCCGGCGGCCCCCCCGCCGCGGGCGAGTAAAGGAGAAGGCGGGCGGAGCGGGAGGCAAAAAGCCTACAGCACCAGGTATTCCCAGGCGGTCTCCCATCCAAGTACTAACCAGGCCCGACCCTGCTTAGCTTCCGAGATCAGACGAGATCGGGCGCGTTCAGGGTGGTATGGCCGTAGACGGGGGCGGGGGGCCGCGGGCGGCCTCTTGAGGCCCAGTTTCGCTGGCGCTGGCGCCTAAACGCCAGCCTGGCGGCCAGCCCGCCCCGGCAGGGCCCCCTCGCCCGCCCAGGCAGGGGGAACGGAGGTCTCGGGTATCGGGCGGCGGCGGAGGGTTTGGCGACCACCTCCCAGCCCAGGGCGGCCGTGACCCAGCAAACCCTTCGGCGCTTGGCGCCCCGCCCAAGATCCCGCACGTCGCTCACAGGGACGTGGCCCCGGAGGCTTCAGGGCCCGGGGCCCGCGGTCCCTTGGGCATCGGCCCTGCCCACCCACGCGGCGCTAGGCGCAGCCCGGCCGCAGCCCGGGCCGGCCCTCCTGCCCGACAGCAGCTGGCCCGAAGCCACTGGGAGCCACCATTGAGTCGCCACGGGCCCTGAGCCCCGGCAAGGCCACCCTTGCCCCCACAGCCCCCGCCGAGCTCAGGACCCCGCCCCTGGTGGCCGGCAGGCCCGGGGAAGCGGCCCCTGCCCTCAATGCCGCTCCAGCACCCAACCGCGGTGACACGCCAGGGGGGCGGGGTGGTGGTGGGGCGGGGCTTTTGTCGGAGGGAGCTGTGGAGGGACACACCGGCACACAGGTGGCGGCGCCGGGGCTGGGCGCCGGTGGGGGCGGCCAGGTGCAGGTCGAGGGGCTCGCGGGCCGAAAGGACGGCAACTGGGCCCGCGGCGGAGTCTGGGTCCGGGCCAGCCACGCCGGGAGCGTCTGGGGTGCGGCTGCCTTCCAGGGCCGCCTTCTGGCCGCCTGGCCGGCCGGGCCGGCGGGGAGCGCCCCCGCCGGCGCGCGCCGTGGTGGGAGGGGCCTGAGGAGGTGGGGCCTGCAGCGGGGTCCGGCGGGGGCGGAGCCGGCGGCCCCCGCCGCGGGCGAGTAAAGGAGAAGGCGGGCGGAGCGGGAGGCAAAAAGCCTACAGCACCCGGTATTCCCAGGCGGTCTCCCATCCAAGTACTAACCAGGCCCGACCCTGCTTAGCTTCCGAGATCAGACGAGATCGGGCGCGTTCAGGGTGGTATGGCCGTAGACGGGGGCGGGGGCCGACGGCTGCCTCTTGAGGCCCAGTTTCGCTGGCGCTGGCGCCTTATCGCCAGCCTGGCGGCCAGCCCGCCCCGGCAGGGCCCCCTCGCCCGCCCAGGCAGGGGGAACGGAGGTCTCGGGTATCGGGCGGCGGCGGAGGGTTTGGCGACCACCTCCCAGCCCAGGGCGGCCGTGACCCAGCAAACCCTTCGGCGCTTGGCGCCCCGCCCAAGATCCCGCACGTCGCTCACAGGGACGTGGCCCCGGAGGCTTCAGGGCCCGGGGCCCGCGGTCCCTTGGGCATCGGCCCTGCCCGCCCACGCGGCGCTAGGCGCAGCCCGGCCGCAGCCCGGGCCGGCCCTCCTGCCCGACAGCAGCCGGCCCGAAGCCACCGGGAGCCACCATTGAGTCGCCACGGCCCCTCAGCCCCGGCAAGGCCACCCTTGCCCCCACAGCCCCCGCCGAGCTCAGGACCCCGCCCCTGGTGGCCGGCAGGCCCGGGGAAGCGGCCCCTGCCCTCGATCCCGCTCCCGCACCCGGCCGCGGTGACACGCCAGAGGGGCGGGGTGGTGGTGGGGCGGGGCTTTTGTCGGAGGGAGCTGTGGAGGGACACACCGGCACACAGGTGGCGGCGCCGGGGCTGGGCGCCGGTGGGGGCGGCCAGGTGCAGGTCGAGGGGCTCGCGGGCCGAAAGGACGGCAACTGGGCCCGCGGCGGAGTCTGGGTCCGGGCCAGCCACGCCGGGAGCGTCTGGGGTGCGGCTGCCTTCCAGGGCCGCCTTCTGGCCGCCTGGCCGGCCGGGCCGGCGGGGAGCGCCCCGCCAGCGCGCGCCGTGGTGGGAGGGGCCTGAGGAGGTGGGGCCTGCAGCGGGGTCCGGCGGGGGCGGAGCCGGCGGCCCCCGCCGCGGGCGAGTAAAGGAGAAGGCGGGCGGAGCGGGAGGCAAAAAGCCTACAGCACCCGGTATTCCCAGGCGGTCTCCCATCCAAGTACTAACCAGGCCCGACCCTGCTTAGCTTCCGAGATCAGACGAGATCGGGCGCGTTCAGGGTGGTATGGCCGTAGACGGGGGCGGGGGGCCGCGGGCGGCCTCTTGAGGCCCAGTTTCGCTGGCGCTGGCGCCTTATCGCCAGCCTGGCGGCCAGCCCGCCCCGGCAGGGCCCCCTCGCCCGCCCAGGCAGGGGGAACGGAGGTCTCGGGTATCGGGCGGCGGCGGAGGGTTTGGCGACCACCTCCCAGCCCAGGGCGGCCGTGACCCAGCAAACCCTTCGGCGCTTGGCACCCCGCCCAAGATCCCGCACGTCGCTCACAGGGACGTGGCCCCGGAGGCTTCAGGGCCCGGGGCCCGCGGTCCCTTGGGCATCGGCCCTGCCCGCCCACGCGGCGCTAGGCGCAGCCCGGCCGCAGCCCGGGCCGGCCCTCCTGCCCGACAGCAGCCGGCCCGAAGCCACCGGGAGCCACCATTGAGTCGCCACGGCCCCTCAGCCCCGGCAAGGCCACCCTTGCCCCCACAGCCCCCGCCGAGCTCAGGACCCCGCCCCTGGTGGCCGGCAGGCCCGGGGAAGCGGCCCCTGCCCTCGATCCCGCTCCCGCACCCGGCCGCGGTGACACGCCAGAGGGGCGGGGTGGTGGTGGGGCGGGGCTTTTGTCGGAGGGAGCTGTGGAGGGACACACCGGCACACAGGTGGCGGCGCCGGGGCTGGGCGCCGGTGGGGGCGGCCAGGTGCAGGTCGAGGGGCTCGCGGGCCGAAAGGACGGCCACTGGGCCCGCGGCGGAGTCTGGGTCCGGGCCAGCCACGCCGGGAGCGTCTGGGGTGCGGCTGCCTTCCAGGGCCGCCTTCTGGCCGCCTGGCCGGCCGGGCCGGCGGGGAGCGCCCCGCCGGCGCGCGCCGTGGTGGGAGGGGCCTGAGAAGGTGGGGCCTGCAGCGGGGTCCGGCGGGGGCGGAGCCGGCGGCCCCCGCCGCGGGCGAGTAAAGGAGAAGGCGGGCGGAGCGGGAGGCAAAAAGCCTACAGCACCCGGTATTCCCAGGCGGTCTCCCATCCAAGTACTAACCAGGCCCGACCCTGCTTAGCTTCCGAGATCAGACGAGATCGGGCGCGTTCAGGGTGGTATGGCCGTAGACGGGGGCGGGGGGCCGCGGGCGGCCTCTTGAGGCCCAGTTTCGCTGGCGCTGGCGCCTAAACGCCAGCCTGGCGGCCAGCCCGCCCCGGCAGGGCCCCCTCGCCCGCCCAGGCAGGGGGAACGGAGGTCTCGGGTATCGGGCGGCGGCGGAGGGTTTGGCGACCACCTCCCAGCCCAGGGCGGCCGTGACCCAGCAAACCCTTCGGCGCTTGGCGCCCCGCCCAAGATCCCGCACGTCGCTCACAGGGACGTGGCCCCGGAGGCTTCAGGGCCCGGGGCCCGCGGTCCCTTGGGCATCGGCCCTGCCCGCCCACGCGGCGCTAGGCGCAGCCCGGCCGCAGCCCGGGCCGGCCCTCCTGCCCGACAGCAGCCGGCCCGAAGCCACCGGGAGCCACCATTGAGTCGCCACGGCCCCTCAGCCCCGGCAAGGCCACCCTTGCCCCCACAGCCCCCGCCGAGCTCAGGACCCCGCCCCTGGTTGCCGGCAGGCCCGGGGAAGCGGCCCCTGCCCTCGATCCCGCTCCCGCACCCGGCCGCGGTGACACGCCAGAGGGGCGGGGTGGTGGTGGGGCGGGGCTTTTGTCGGAGGGAGCTGTGGAGGGACACACCGGCACACAGGTGGCGGCGCCGGGGCTGGGCGCCGGTGGGGGCGGCCAGGTGCAGGTCGAGGGGCTCGCGGGCCGAAAGGACGGCAACTGGGCCCGCGGCGGAGTCTGGGTCCGGGCCAGCCACGCCGGGAGCGTCTGGGGTGCGGCTGCCTTCCAGGGCCGCCTTCTGGCCGCCTGGCCGGCCGGGCCGGCGGGGAGCGCCCCGCCGGCGCGCGCCGTGGTGGGAGGGGCCTGAGGAGGTGGGGCCTGCAGCGGGGTCCGGCGGGGGCGGAGCCGGCGGCCCCCGCCGCGGGCGAGTAAAGGAGAAGGCGGGCGGAGCGGGAGGCAAAAAGCCTACAGCACCCGGTATTCCCAGGCGGTCTCCCATCCAAGTACTAACCAGGCCCGACCCTGCTTAGCTTCCGAGATCAGACGAGATCGGGCTCGTTCAGGGTGGTATGGCCGTAGACGGGGGCGGGGGGCCGCGGGCGGCCTCTTGAGGCCCAGTTTCGCTGGCGCTGGCGCCTTATCGCCAGCCTGGCGGCCAGCCCGCCCCGGCAGGGCCCCCTCGCCCGCCCAGGCAGGGGGAACGGAGGTCTCGGGTATCGGGCGGCGGCGGAGGGTTTGGCGACCACCTCCCAGCCCAGGGCGGCCGTGACCCAGCAAATCCTTCGGCGCTTGGCACCCCGCCCAAGATCCCGCACGTCGCTCACAGGGACGTGGCCCCGGAGGCTTCAGGGCCCGGGGCCCGCGGTCCCTTGGGCATCGGCCCTGCCCGCCCACGCGGCGCTAGGCGCAGCCCGGCCGCAGCCCGGGCCGGCCCTCCTGCCCGACAGCAGCCGGCCCGAAGCCACCGGGAGCCACCATTGAGTCGCCACGGCCCCTCAGCCCCGGCAAGGCCACCCTTGCCCCCACAGCCCCCGCCGAGCTCAGGACCCCGCCCCTGGTGGCCGGCAGGCCCGGGGAAGCGGCCCCTGCCCTCGATCCCGCTCCCGCACCCGGCCGCGGTGACACGCCAGAGGGGCGGGGTGGTGGTGGGGCGGGGCTTTTGTCGGAGGGAGCTGTGGAGGGACACACCGGCACACAGGTGGCGGCGCCGGGGCTGGGCGCCGGTGGGGGCGGCCAGGTGCAGGTCGAGGGGCTCGCGGGCCGAAAGGACGGCAACTGGGCCCATGGCGGAGTCTGGGCCTGGAGGGCTCTGAGCCTCCATTCGCTCTGGTGCCTCGGGTCTACCGGCCCGACGCCTGGTAGCGCGACACCCCACCGGCCCACAGACGTAGCCTCCCCAGCTGTGCTCACAGCGAGTCCAACCGCAGCCTACATCCCTCCACGGGACACTTGGATTACTCCCGCGATCCCCACGAGGTGCGGCACCCGGCGGCCGAATGGGCTGAGATCCTGCCCTTGCGGCGCCCTGTGGCCACCTCCGCCTCCCTCACGGTACTGGCCGAGGCCTCGGACCAGTGGGCCCCGGCTCCCAGCTGAGCGCTGCTCCTCCGCCCCTCTCACCTCCTGCCCGACGTCCAGGCTACCGAGCACCCTCCACCCCCGCCCACCTTCATGCCACTCAGCCGGAACCCGGGAGGCAATGCCAAATACCAGGTGTATGACAGTCTGGTGCTGAAGCGGCAACAGCAGGAGGGCCAAGCGCGGGCCAACTCGCTGCTACCTTCCACCTCGGCCTCCAGGCCCTCTCTGCACAGGAGCCAGACTGGGAAAATGAACTTACCAGCAGCAAATGGGGTCAGGGGCAGGGGGCGGCAGGGCATGGAGAGAGGAATAAAGAGCGCCAGAGTCCAGGAAACATTGGTGGTCTGTGGCTTGGAAGCGCCACTCCTTCTGCCAGCCTGGGTCCCTGCGCTTGGCTTCCTGCAATAAGAAGCCAGTGTCCCCTTGTTGGCCTGAGGGTCCCTTTGGTTTAGTGGCCACAGTTCTGCCAGCAGGCCCCTCCTGGTCCTATACCATGCACTAAGTACATCTGCAGCTGCAGACTCCAAACCCCTGGTCTCTGGGCACCTCCTCTGTGTCTCAGCTGTCCCTGTCCACAGAGAGCCTCATACAAGAAGTTGCTTCCAAACTGGGAGGTTCCACATCTGGGCAGGTCCAGCTCCAGGCCCAGTGAAGGGCATGAAGAAGGCTGAGGCTCTGGACTCCAGCCAGGCCTTCAGCAGGCCTCTGAGGCCAAGGTCTTCCTAGTCTCAAGAGGGGCCAAGAGACGCAATGTGTCATTTGAACAAGTGAGTCAGCGGGCGGTGAGCGAATGAATGACCGCTCGAGGGGATGTATGCCGGCCACCGGGCCCTGTTTGACTGTCCAGGCTCAGCTTACCTGACCCTGGTTACCAGGGAATGCCACTCTGGGCCCTCCTTTTCATCCCCCTCCCTCACTGTGACCTCACCACCTGCCCCATTATGACCCAGTCTGGCTCCCAGTTAAAACTGGAGGGCAGAGGGCCCAGGCAGTCCTGGGACCAACGGCCATGGGTGAGCGAAACTACTACCGAGCCGAGCCGTTCACTGGCCCCATCCCCAGGAAATGCCAGGAGCAAGGATACTCAATTCTTCTGATCCCGGTCAGCTTCATCTTGCTCAACGTGGGGATCAACATGGTGACTATGGTCAGGGCAGGATCTGTGCAGCGCGGTTGGGGGAGCTCTGGGGTCTTGAAGGGGCTGAGGTGGGAGGGCTGCTGGGTTGTGACCGGACAAGGGTTGGATTTCAGGGCTCACCCTGCTCCCGGCCTCCCCCCTCCCCTTCTTCCCTCAACTCTGGAGGCATCTGAAGAGATTCTTGCGGGCACTTTTCAATCGTATTTTCCACAAAGGTGAGTGGGCGCCGGCGTGGGTTCAGGGGATGTGGGCCTGTCCCCTTTCTTCTATCCCTGCCTTGATTCTCAGCCCCTCAGGAACCCAGGCCCTGACCCATCTCGCCTTTCCCCACAGACAAGCAAGCCAGCTGTGTAGGCACCCATCGCATGTGCATGCGCTGCTCCGTGGATCCCAAGAACCTGTGCTCAAGAGTTTCTTCCCACTTCAGCCATCGCCCAAGCTTCCTGCTCGGGCAGGTAAACCACCTTGACTACTGCCAGCAGCGGGGCTCGGCGGGGGCGGAGCCGGCGGCCCCCCCGCCGCGGGCGAGTAAAGGAGAAGGCGGGCGGAGCGGGAGGCAAAAAGCCTACAGCACCCGGTATTCCCAGGCGGTCTCCCATCCAAGTACTAACCAGGCCCGACCCTGCTTAGCTTCCGAGATCAGACGAGATCGGGCGCGTTCAGGGTGGTATGGCCGTAGACGGGGGCGGGGGGCCGCGGGCGGCCTCTTGAGGCCCAGTTTCGCTGGCGCTGGCGCCTAAACGCCAGCCTGGCGGCCAGCCCGCCCCGGCAGGGCCCCCTCGCCCGCCCAGGCAGGGGGAACGGAGGTCTCGGGTATCGGGCGGCGGCGGAGGGTTTGGCGACCACCTCCCAGCCCAGGGCGGCCGTGACCCAGCAAACCCTTCGGCGCTTGGCGCCCCGCCCAAGATCCCGCACGTCGCTCACAGGGACGTGGCCCCGGAGGCTTCAGGGCCCGGGGCCCGCGGTCCCTTGGGCATCGGCCCTGCCCACCCACGCGGCGCTAGGCGCAGCCCGGCCGCAGCCCGGGCCGGCCCTCCTGCCCGACAGCAGCTGGCCCGAAGCCACTGGGAGCCACCATTGAGTCGCCACGGGCCCTGAGCCCCGGCAAGGCCACCCTTGCCCCCACAGCCCCCGCCGAGCTCAGGACCCCGCCCCTGGTGGCCGGCAGGCCCGGGGAAGCGGCCCCTGCCCTCAATGCCGCTCCAGCACCCAACCGCGGTGACACGCCAGAGGGGCGGGGTGGTGGTGGGGCGGGGCTTTTGTCGGAGGGAGCTGTGGAGGGACACACCGGCACACAGGTGGCGGCGCCGGGGCTGGGCGCCGGTGGGGGCGGCCAGGTGCAGGTCGAGGGGCTCGCGGGCCGAAAGGACGGCAACTGGGCCCGCGGCGGAGTCTGGGTCCGGGCCAGCCACGCCGGGAGCGTCTGAGGTGCGGCTGCCTTCCAGGGCCGCCTTCTGGCCGCCTGGCCGGCCGGGCCGGCGGGGAGCGCCCCCGCCGGCGCGCGCCGTGGTGGGAGGGGCCTGAGGAGGTGGGGCCTGCAGCGGGGTCCGGCGGGGGCGGAGCCGGCGGCCCCCGCCGCGGGCGAGTAAAGGAGAAGGCGGGCGGAGCGGGAGGCAAAAAGCCTACAGCACCCGGTATTCCCAGGCGGTCTCCCATCCAAGTACTAACCAGGCCCGACCCTGCTTAGCTTCCGAGATCAGACGAGATCGGGCGCGTTCAGGGTGGTATGGCCGTAGACGGGGGCGGGGGCCGACGGCTGCCTCTTGAGGCCCAGTTTCGCTGGCGCTGGCGCCTTAACACCAGCCTGGCGGCCAGCCCGCCCCGGCAGGGCCCCCTCGCCCGCCCAGGCAGGGGGAACGGAGGTCTCGGGTATCGGGCGGCGGCGGAGGGTTTGGCGACCACCTCCCAGCCCAGGGCGGCCGTGACCCAGCAAACCCTTCGGCGCTTGGCGCCCCGCCCAAGATCCCGCACGTCGCTCACAGGGACGTGGCCCCGGAGGCTTCAGGGCCCGGGGCCCGCGGTCCCTTGGGCATCGGCCCTGCCCGCCCACGCGGCGCTAAGCGCAGCCCGGCCGCAGCCCGGGCCGGCCCTCCTGCCCGACAGCAGCCGGCCCGAAGCCACCGGGAGCCACCATTGAGTCGCCACGGCCCCTCAGCCCCGGCAAGGCCACCCTTGCCCCCACAGCCCCCGCCGAGCTCAGGACCCCGCCCCTGGTGGCCGGCAGGCCCGGGGAAGCGGCCCCTGCCCTCGATCCCGCTCCCGCACCCGGCCGCGGTGACACGCCAGAGGGGCGGGGTGGTGGTGGGGCGGGGCTTTTGTCGGAGGGAGCTGTGGAGGGACACACCGGCACACAGGTGGCGGCGCCGGGGCTGGGCGCCGGTGGGGGCGGCCAGGTGCAGGTCGAGGGGCTCGCGGGCCGAAAGGACGGCAACTGGGCCCATGGCGGAGTCTGGGTCTGGAGGGCTCTGAGCCTCCATTCGCTCTGGTGCCTCGGGTCTACCGGCCCGACGCCTGGTAGCGCGACACCCCACCGGCCCACAGACGTAGCCTCCCCAGCTGTGCTCACAGCGAGTCCAACCGCAGCCTGCATCCCTCCACGGGACACTTGGATTACTCCCGCGATCCCCACGAGGTGCGGCACCCGGCGGCCGAATGGGCTGAGATCCTGCCCTTGCGGCGCCCTGTGGCCACCTCCGCCTCCCTCACGGTACTGGCCGAGGCCTCGGACCAGTGGGCCCCGGCTCCCAGCTCAGCGCTGCTCCTCCGCCCCTCTCACCTCCTGCCCGACGTCCAGGCTACCGAGCACCCTCCACCCCCGCCCACCTTCATGCCACTCAGCCGGAACCCGGGAGGCAATGCCAAATACCAGGTGTATGACAGTCTGGTGCTGAAGCGGCAACAGCAGGAGGGCCAAGCGCGGGCCAACTCGCTGCTACCTTCCACCTCGGCCTCCAGGCCCTCTCTGCACAGGAGCCAGACTGGGAAAATGAACTTACCAGCAGCAAATGGGGTCAGGGGCAGGGGGCGGCAGGGCATGGAGAGAGGAATAAAGAGCGCCAGAGTCCAGGAAACATTGGTGGTCTGTGGCTTGGAAGCGCCACTCCTTCTGCCAGCCTGGGTCCCTGCGCTTGGCTTCCTGCAATAAGAAGCCAGTGTCCCCTTGTTGGCCTGAGGGTCCCTTTGGTTTAGTGGCCACAGTTCTGCCAGCAGGCCCCTCCTGGTCCTATACCATGCAGTAAGTACATCTGCAGCTGCAGACTCCAAACCCCTGGTCTCTGGGCACCTCCTCTGTGTCTCAGCTGTCCCTGTCCACAGAGAGCCTCATACAAGAAGTTGCTTCCAAACTGGGAGGTTCCACATCTGGGCAGGTCCAGCTCCAGGCCCAGTGAAGGGCATGAAGAAGGCTGAGGCTCTGGACTCCAGCCAGGCCTTCAGCAGGCCTCTGAGGCCAAGGTCTTCCTAGTCTCAAGAGGGGCCAAGAGACGCAATGTGTCATTTGAACAAGTGAGTCAGCGGGCGGTGAGCGAATGAATGACCGCTCGAGGGGATGTATGCCGGCCACCGGGCCCTGTTTGACTGTCCAGGCTCAGCTTACCTGACCCTGGTTACCAGGGAATGCCACTCTGGGCCCTCCTTTTCATCCCCCTCCCTCACTGTGACCTCACCACCTGCCCCATTATGACCCAGTCTGGCTCCCAGTTAAAACTGGAGGGCAGAGGGCCCAGGCAGTCCTGGGACCAACGGCCATGGGTGAGCGAAACTACTACCGAGCCGAGCCGTTCACTGGCCCCATCCCCAGGAAATGCCAGGAGCAAGGATACTCAATTCTTCTGATCCCGGTCAGCTTCATCTTGCTCAACGTGGGGATCAACATGGTGACTATGGTCAGGGCAGGATCTGTGCAGCGCGGTTGGGGGAGCTCTGGGGTCTTGAAGGGGCTGAGGTGGGAGGGCTGCTGGGTTGTGACCGGACAAGGGTTGGATTTCAGGGCTCACCCTGCTCCCGGCCTCCCCCCTCCCCTTCTTCCCTCAACTCTGGAGGCATCTGAAGAGATTCTTGCGGGCACTTTTCAATCGTATTTTCCACAAAGGTGAGTGGGCGCCGGCGTGGGTTCAGGGGATGTGGGCCTGTCCCCTTTCTTCTATCCCTGCCTTGATTCTCAGCCCCTCAGGAACCCAGGCCCTGACCCATCTCGCCTTTCCCCACAGACAAGCAAGCCAGCTGTGTAGGCACCCATCGCATGTGCATGCGCTGCTCCGTGGATCCCAAGAACCTGTGCTCAAGAGTTTCTTCCCACTTCAGCCATCGCCCAAGCTTCCTGCTCGGGCAGGTAAACCACCTTGACTACTGCCAGCAGCGGGGCTCGGCGGGGGCGGAGCCGGCGGCCCCCCCGCCGCGGGCGAGTAAAGGAGAAGGCGGGCGGAGCGGGAGGCAAAAAGCCTACAGCACCCGGTATTCCCAGGCGGTCTCCCATCCAAGTACTAACCAGGCCCGACCCTGCTTAGCTTCCGAGATCAGACGAGATCGGGCGCGTTCAGGGTGGTATGGCCGTAGACGGGGGCGGGGGGCCGCGGGCGGCCTCTTGAGGCCCAGTTTCGCTGGCGCTGGCGCCTAAACGCCAGCCTGGCGGCCAGCCCGCCCCGGCAGGGCCCCCTCGCCCGCCCAGGCAGGGGGAACGGAGGTCTCGGGTATCGGGCGGCGGCGGAGGGTTTGGCGACCACCTCCCAGCCCAGGGCGGCCGTGACCCAGCAAACCCTTCGGCGCTTGGCGCCCCGCCCAAGATCCCGCACGTCGCTCACAGGGACGTGGCCCCGGAGGCTTCAGGGCCCGGGGCCCGCGGTCCCTTGGGCATCGGCCCTGCCCACCCACGCGGCGCTAGGCGCAGCCCGGCCGCAGCCCGGGCCGGCCCTCCTGCCCGACAGCAGCTGGCCCGAAGCCACTGGGAGCCACCATTGAGTCGCCACGGGCCCTGAGCCCCGGCAAGGCCACCCTTGCCCCCACAGCCCCCGCCGAGCTCAGGACCCCGCCCCTGGTGGCCGGCAGGCCCGGGGAAGCGGCCCCTGCCCTCAATGCCGCTCCAGCACCCAACCGCGGTGACACGCCAGAGGGGCGGGGTGGTGGTGGGGCGGGGCTTTTGTCGGAGGGAGCTGTGGAGGGACACACCGGCACACAGGTGGCGGCGCCGGGGCTGGGCGCCGGTGGGGGCGGCCAGGTGCAGGTCGAGGGGCTCGCGGGCCGAAAGGACGGCAACTGGGCCCGCGGCGGAGTCTGGGTCCGGGCCAGCCACGCCGGGAGCGTCTGAGGTGCGGCTGCCTTCCAGGGCCGCCTTCTGGCCGCCTGGCCGGCCGGGCCGGCGGGGAGCGCCCCCGCCGGCGCGCGCCGTGGTGGGAGGGGCCTGAGGAGGTGGGGCCTGCAGCGGGGTCCGGCGGGGGCGGAGCCGGCGGCCCCCGCCGCGGGCGAGTAAAGGAGAAGGCGGGCGGAGCGGGAGGCAAAAAGCCTACAGCACCCGGTATTCCCAGGCGGTCTCCCATCCAAGTACTAACCAGGCCCGACCCTGCTTAGCTTCCGAGATCAGACGAGATCGGGCGCGTTCAGGGTGGTATGGCCGTAGACGGGGGCGGGGGCCGACGGCTGCCTCTTGAGGCCCAGTTTCGCTGGCGCTGGCGCCTTAACACCAGCCTGGCGGCCAGCCCGCCCCGGCAGGGCCCCCTCGCCCGCCCAGGCAGGGGGAACGGAGGTCTCGGGTATCGGGCGGCGGCGGAGGGTTTGGCGACCACCTCCCAGCCCAGGGCGGCCGTGACCCAGCAAACCCTTCGGCGCTTGGCGCCCCGCCCAAGATCCCGCACGTCGCTCACAGGGACGTGGCCCCGGAGGCTTCAGGGCCCGGGGCCCGCGGTCCCTTGGGCATCGGCCCTGCCCGCCCACGCGGCGCTAAGCGCAGCCCGGCCGCAGCCCGGGCCGGCCCTCCTGCCCGACAGCAGCCGGCCCGAAGCCACCGGGAGCCACCATTGAGTCGCCACGGCCCCTCAGCCCCGGCAAGGCCACCCTTGCCCCCACAGCCCCCGCCGAGCTCAGGACCCCGCCCCTGGTGGCCGGCAGGCCCGGGGAAGCGGCCCCTGCCCTCGATCCCGCTCCCGCACCCGGCCGCGGTGACACGCCAGAGGGGCGGGGTGGTGGTGGGGCGGGGCTTTTGTCGGAGGGAGCTGTGGAGGGACACACCGGCACACAGGTGGCGGCGCCGGGGCTGGGCGCCGGTGGGGGCGGCCAGGTGCAGGTCGAGGGGCTCGCGGGCCGAAAGGACGGCAACTGGGCCCATGGCGGAGTCTGGGTCTGGAGGGCTCTGAGCCTCCATTCGCTCTGGTGCCTCGGGTCTACCGGCCCGACGCCTGGTAGCGCGACACCCCACCGGCCCACAGACGTAGCCTCCCCAGCTGTGCTCACAGCGAGTCCAACCGCAGCCTGCATCCCTCCACGGGACACTTGGATTACTCCCGCGATCCCCACGAGGTGCGGCACCCGGCGGCCGAATGGGCTGAGATCCTGCCCTTGCGGCGCCCTGTGGCCACCTCCGCCTCCCTCACGGTACTGGCCGAGGCCTCGGACCAGTGGGCCCCGGCTCCCAGCTCAGCGCTGCTCCTCCGCCCCTCTCACCTCCTGCCCGACGTCCAGGCTACCGAGCACCCTCCACCCCCGCCCACCTTCATGCCACTCAGCCGGAACCCGGGAGGCAATGCCAAATACCAGGTGTATGACAGTCTGGTGCTGAAGCGGCAACAGCAGGAGGGCCAAGCGCGGGCCAACTCGCTGCTACCTTCCACCTCGGCCTCCAGGCCCTCTCTGCACAGGAGCCAGACTGGGAAAATGAACTTACCAGCAGCAAATGGGGTCAGGGGCAGGGGGCGGCAGGGCATGGAGAGAGGAATAAAGAGCGCCAGAGTCCAGGAAACATTGGTGGTCTGTGGCTTGGAAGCGCCACTCCTTCTGCCAGCCTGGGTCCCTGCGCTTGGCTTCCTGCAATAAGAAGCCAGTGTCCCCTTGTTGGCCTGAGGGTCCCTTTGGTTTAGTGGCCACAGTTCTGCCAGCAGGCCCCTCCTGGTCCTATACCATGCAGTAAGTACATCTGCAGCTGCAGACTCCAAACCCCTGGTCTCTGGGCACCTCCTCTGTGTCTCAGCTGTCCCTGTCCACAGAGAGCCTCATACAAGAAGTTGCTTCCAAACTGGGAGGTTCCACATCTGGGCAGGTCCAGCTCCAGGCCCAGTGAAGGGCATGAAGAAGGCTGAGGCTCTGGACTCCAGCCAGGCCTTCAGCAGGCCTCTGAGGCCAAGGTCTTCCTAGTCTCAAGAGGGGCCAAGAGACGCAATGTGTCATTTGAACAAGTGAGTCAGCGGGCGGTGAGCGAATGAATGACCGCTCGAGGGGATGTATGCCGGCCACCGGGCCCTGTTTGACTGTCCAGGCTCAGCTTACCTGACCCTGGTTACCAGGGAATGCCACTCTGGGCCCTCCTTTTCATCCCCCTCCCTCACTGTGACCTCACCACCTGCCCCATTATGACCCAGTCTGGCTCCCAGTTAAAACTGGAGGGCAGAGGGCCCAGGCAGTCCTGGGACCAACGGCCATGGGTGAGCGAAACTACTACCGAGCCGAGCCGTTCACTGGCCCCATCCCCAGGAAATGCCAGGAGCAAGGATACTCAATTCTTCTGATCCCGGTCAGCTTCATCTTGCTCAACGTGGGGATCAACATGGTGACTATGGTCAGGGCAGGATCTGTGCAGCGCGGTTGGGGGAGCTCTGGGGTCTTGAAGGGGCTGAGGTGGGAGGGCTGCTGGGTTGTGACCGGACAAGGGTTGGATTTCAGGGCTCACCCTGCTCCCGGCCTCCCCCCTCCCCTTCTTCCCTCAACTCTGGAGGCATCTGAAGAGATTCTTGCGGGCACTTTTCAATCGTATTTTCCACAAAGGTGAGTGGGCGCCGGCGTGGGTTCAGGGGATGTGGGCCTGTCCCCTTTCTTCTATCCCTGCCTTGATTCTCAGCCCCTCAGGAACCCAGGCCCTGACCCATCTCGCCTTTCCCCACAGACAAGCAAGCCAGCTGTGTAGGCACCCATCGCATGTGCATGCGCTGCTCCGTGGATCCCAAGAACCTGTGCTCAAGAGTTTCTTCCCACTTCAGCCATCGCCCAAGCTTCCTGCTCGGGCAGGTAAACCACCTTGACTACTGCCAGCAGCGGGGCTCGGCGGGGGCGGAGCCGGCGGCCCCCCCGCCGCGGGCGAGTAAAGGAGAAGGCGGGCGGAGCGGGAGGCAAAAAGCCTACAGCACCCGGTATTCCCAGGCGGTCTCCCATCCAAGTACTAACCAGGCCCGACCCTGCTTAGCTTCCGAGATCAGACGAGATCGGGCGCGTTCAGGGTGGTATGGCCGTAGACGGGGGCGGGGGGCCGCGGGCGGCCTCTTGAGGCCCAGTTTCGCTGGCGCTGGCGCCTAAACGCCAGCCTGGCGGCCAGCCCGCCCCGGCAGGGCCCCCTCGCCCGCCCAGGCAGGGGGAACGGAGGTCTCGGGTATCGGGCGGCGGCGGAGGGTTTGGCGACCACCTCCCAGCCCAGGGCGGCCGTGACCCAGCAAACCCTTCGGCGCTTGGCGCCCCGCCCAAGATCCCGCACGTCGCTCACAGGGACGTGGCCCCGGAGGCTTCAGGGCCCGGGGCCCGCGGTCCCTTGGGCATCGGCCCTGCCCACCCACGCGGCGCTAGGCGCAGCCCGGCCGCAGCCCGGGCCGGCCCTCCTGCCCGACAGCAGCTGGCCCGAAGCCACTGGGAGCCACCATTGAGTCGCCACGGGCCCTGAGCCCCGGCAAGGCCACCCTTGCCCCCACAGCCCCCGCCGAGCTCAGGACCCCGCCCCTGGTGGCCGGCAGGCCCGGGGAAGCGGCCCCTGCCCTCAATGCCGCTCCAGCACCCAACCGCGGTGACACGCCAGAGGGGCGGGGTGGTGGTGGGGCGGGGCTTTTGTCGGAGGGAGCTGTGGAGGGACACACCGGCACACAGGTGGCGGCGCCGGGGCTGGGCGCCGGTGGGGGCGGCCAGGTGCAGGTCGAGGGGCTCGCGGGCCGAAAGGACGGCAACTGGGCCCGCGGCGGAGTCTGGGTCCGGGCCAGCCACGCCGGGAGCGTCTGAGGTGCGGCTGCCTTCCAGGGCCGCCTTCTGGCCGCCTGGCCGGCCGGGCCGGCGGGGAGCGCCCCCGCCGGCGCGCGCCGTGGTGGGAGGGGCCTGAGGAGGTGGGGCCTGCAGCGGGGTCCGGCGGGGGCGGAGCCGGCGGCCCCCGCCGCGGGCGAGTAAAGGAGAAGGCGGGCGGAGCGGGAGGCAAAAAGCCTACAGCACCCGGTATTCCCAGGCGGTCTCCCATCCAAGTACTAACCAGGCCCGACCCTGCTTAGCTTCCGAGATCAGACGAGATCGGGCGCGTTCAGGGTGGTATGGCCGTAGACGGGGGCGGGGGCCGACGGCTGCCTCTTGAGGCCCAGTTTCGCTGGCGCTGGCGCCTTAACACCAGCCTGGCGGCCAGCCCGCCCCGGCAGGGCCCCCTCGCCCGCCCAGGCAGGGGGAACGGAGGTCTCGGGTATCGGGCGGCGGCGGAGGGTTTGGCGACCACCTCCCAGCCCAGGGCGGCCGTGACCCAGCAAACCCTTCGGCGCTTGGCGCCCCGCCCAAGATCCCGCACGTCGCTCACAGGGACGTGGCCCCGGAGGCTTCAGGGCCCGGGGCCCGCGGTCCCTTGGGCATCGGCCCTGCCCGCCCACGCGGCGCTAAGCGCAGCCCGGCCGCAGCCCGGGCCGGCCCTCCTGCCCGACAGCAGCCGGCCCGAAGCCACCGGGAGCCACCATTGAGTCGCCACGGCCCCTCAGCCCCGGCAAGGCCACCCTTGCCCCCACAGCCCCCGCCGAGCTCAGGACCCCGCCCCTGGTGGCCGGCAGGCCCGGGGAAGCGGCCCCTGCCCTCGATCCCGCTCCCGCACCCGGCCGCGGTGACACGCCAGAGGGGCGGGGTGGTGGTGGGGCGGGGCTTTTGTCGGAGGGAGCTGTGGAGGGACACACCGGCACACAGGTGGCGGCGCCGGGGCTGGGCGCCGGTGGGGGCGGCCAGGTGCAGGTCGAGGGGCTCGCGGGCCGAAAGGACGGCAACTGGGCCCATGGCGGAGTCTGGGTCTGGAGGGCTCTGAGCCTCCATTCGCTCTGGTGCCTCGGGTCTACCGGCCCGACGCCTGGTAGCGCGACACCCCACCGGCCCACAGACGTAGCCTCCCCAGCTGTGCTCACAGCGAGTCCAACCGCAGCCTGCATCCCTCCACGGGACACTTGGATTACTCCCGCGATCCCCACGAGGTGCGGCACCCGGCGGCCGAATGGGCTGAGATCCTGCCCTTGCGGCGCCCTGTGGCCACCTCCGCCTCCCTCACGGTACTGGCCGAGGCCTCGGACCAGTGGGCCCCGGCTCCCAGCTGAGCGCTGCTCCTCCGCCCCTCTCACCTCCTGCCCGACGTCCAGGCTACCGAGCACCCTCCACCCCCGCCCACCTTCATGCCACTCAGCCGGAACCCGGGAGGCAATGCCAAATACCAGGTGTATGACAGTCTGGTGCTGAAGCGGCAACAGCAGGAGGGCCAAGCGCGGGCCAACTCGCTGCTACCTTCCACCTCGGCCTCCAGGCCCTCTCTGCACAGGAGCCAGACTGGGAAAATGAACTTACCAGCAGCAAATGGGGTCAGGGGCAGGGGGCGGCAGGGCATGGAGAGAGGAATAAAGAGCGCCAGAGTCCAGGAAACATTGGTGGTCTGTGGCTTGGAAGCGCCACTCCTTCTGCCAGCCTGGGTCCCTGCGCTTGGCTTCCTGCAATAAGAAGCCAGTGTCCCCTTGTTGGCCTGAGGGTCCCTTTGGTTTAGTGGCCACAGTTCTGCCAGCAGGCCCCTCCTGGTCCTATACCATGCACTAAGTACATCTGCAGCTGCAGACTCCAAACCCCTGGTCTCTGGGCACCTCCTCTGTGTCTCAGCTGTCCCTGTCCACAGAGAGCCTCATACAAGAAGTTGCTTCCAAACTGGGAGGTTCCACATCTGGGCAGGTCCAGCTCCAGGCCCAGTGAAGGGCATGAAGAAGGCTGAGGCTCTGGACTCCAGCCAGGCCTTCAGCAGGCCTCTGAGGCCAAGGTCTTCCTAGTCTCAAGAGGGGCCAAGAGACGCAATGTGTCATTTGAACAAGTGAGTCAGCGGGCGGTGAGCGAATGAATGACCGCTCGAGGGGATGTATGCCGGCCACCGGGCCCTGTTTGACTGTCCAGGCTCAGCTTACCTGACCCTGGTTACCAGGGAATGCCACTCTGGGCCCTCCTTTTCATCCCCCTCCCTCACTGTGACCTCACCACCTGCCCCATTATGACCCAGTCTGGCTCCCAGTTAAAACTGGAGGGCAGAGGGCCCAGGCAGTCCTGGGACCAACGGCCATGGGTGAGCGAAACTACTACCGAGCCGAGCCGTTCACTGGCCCCATCCCCAGGAAATGCCAGGAGCAAGGATACTCAATTCTTCTGATCCCGGTCAGCTTCATCTTGCTCAACGTGGGGATCAACATGGTGACTATGGTCAGGGCAGGATCTGTGCAGCGCGGTTGGGGGAGCTCTGGGGTCTTGAAGGGGCTGAGGTGGGAGGGCTGCTGGGGTGTGACCGGACAAGGGTTGGATTTCAGGGCTCACCCTGCTCCCGGCCTCCCCCCTCCCCTTCTTCCCTCAACTCTGGAGGCATCTGAAGAGATTCTTGCGGGCACTTTTCAATCGTATTTTCCACAAAGGTGAGTGGGCGCCGGCGTGGGTTCAGGGGATGTGGGCCTGTCCCCTTTCTTCTATCCCTGCCTTGATTCTCAGCCCCTCAGGAACCCAGGCCCTGACCCATCTCGCCTTTCCCCACAGACAAGCAAGCCAGCTGTGTAGGCACCCATCTCATGTGCATGCGCTGCTCCGTGGATCCCAAGAACCTGTGCTCAAGAGTTTCTTCCCACTTCAGCCATCGCCCAAGCTTCCTGCTCGGGCAGGTAAACCACCTTGACTACTGCCAGCAGCGGGGCTCGGCGGGGGCGGAGCCGGCGGCCCCCCCGCCGCGGGCGAGTAAAGGAGAAGCCGGGCGGAGCGGGAGGCAAAAAGCCTACAGCACCCGGTATTCCCAGGCGGTCTCCCATCCAAGTACTAACCAGGCCCGACCCTGCTTAGCTTCCGAGATCAGACGAGATCGGGCGCGTTCAGGGTGGTATGGCCGTAGACGGGGGCGGGGGGCCGCGGGCGGCCTCTTGAGGCCCAGTTTCGCTGGCGCTGGCGCCTAAACGCCAGCCTGGCGGCCAGCCCGCCCCGGCAGGGCCCCCTCGCCCGCCCAGGCAGGGGGAACGGAGGTCTCGGGTATCGGGCGGCGGCGGAGGGTTTGGCGACCACCTCCCAGCCCAGGGCGGCCGTGACCCAGCAAACCCTTCGGCGCTTGGCGCCCCGCCCAAGATCCCGCACGTCGCTCACAGGGACGTGGCCCCGGAGGCTTCAGGGCCCGGGGCCCGCGGTCCCTTGGGCATCGGCCCTGCCCACCCACGCGGCGCTAGGCGCAGCCCGGCCGCAGCCCGGGCCGGCCCTCCTGCCCGACAGCAGCTGGCCCGAAGCCACTGGGAGCCACCATTGAGTCGCCACGGGCCCTGAGCCCCGGCAAGGCCACCCTTGCCCCCACAGCCCCCGCCGAGCTCAGGACCCCGCCCCTGGTGGCCGGCAGGCCCGGGGAAGCGGGCCCTGCCCTCAATGCCGCTCCAGCACCCAACCGCGGTGACACGCCAGAGGGGCGGGGTGGTGGTGGGGCGGGGCTTTTGTCGGAGGGAGCTGTGGAGGGACACACCGGCACACAGGTGGCGGCGCCGGGGCTGGGCGCCGGTGGGGGCGGCCAGGTGCAGGTCGAGGGGCTCGCGGGCCGAAAGGACGGCAACTGGGCCCGCGGCGGAGTCTGGGTCCGGGCCAGCCACGCCGGGAGCGTCTGAGGTGCGGCTGCCTTCCAGGGCCGCCTTCTGGCCGCCTGGCCGGCCGGGCCGGCGGGGAGCGCCCCCGCCGGCGCGCGCCGTGGTGGGAGGGGCCTGAGGAGGTGGGGCCTGCAGCGGGGTCCGGCGGGGGCGGAGCCGGCGGCCCCCGCCGCGGGCGAGTAAAGGAGAAGGCGGGCGGAGCGGGAGGCAAAAAGCCTACAGCACCCGGTATTCCCAGGCGGTCTCCCATCCAAGTACTAACCAGGCCCGACCCTGCTTAGCTTCCGAGATCAGACGAGATCGGGCGCGTTCAGGGTGGTATGGCCGTAGACGGGGGCGGGGGCCGACGGCTGCCTCTTGAGGCCCAGTTTCGCTGGCGCTGGCGCCTTAACACCAGCCTGGCGGCCAGCCCGCCCCGGCAGGGCCCCCTCGCCCGCCCAGGCAGGGGGAACGGAGGTCTCGGGTATCGGGCGGCGGCGGAGGGTTTGGCGACCACCTCCCAGCCCAGGGCGGCCGTGACCCAGCAAACCCTTCGGCGCTTGGCGCCCCGCCCAAGATCCCGCACGTCGCTCACAGGGACGTGGCCCCGGAGGCTTCAGGGCCCGGGGCCCGCGGTCCCTTGGGCATCGGCCCTGCCCGCCCACGCGGCGCTAGGCGCAGCCCGGCCGCAGCCCGGGCCGGCCCTCCTGCCCGACAGCAGCCGGCCCGAAGCCACCGGGAGCCACCATTGAGTCGCCACGGCCCCTCAGCCCCGGCAAGGCCACCCTTGCCCCCACAGCCCCCGCCGAGCTCAGGACCCCGCCCCTGGTGGCCGGCAGGCCCGGGGAAGCGGCCCCTGCCCTCGATCCCGCTCCCGCACCCGGCCGCGGTGACACGCCAGAGGGGCGGGGTGGTGGTGGGGCGGGGCTTTTGTCGGAGGGAGCTGTGGAGGGACACACCGGCACACAGGTGGCGGCGCCGGGGCTGGGCGCCGGTGGGGGCGGCCAGGTGCAGGTCGAGGGGCTCGCGGGCCGAAAGGACGGCAACTGGGCCCATGGCGGAGTCTGGGTCTGGAGGGCTCTGAGCCTCCATTCGCTCTGGTGCCTCGGGTCTACCGGCCCGACGCCTGGTAGCGCGACACCCCACCGGCCCACAGACGTAGCCTCCCCAGCTGTGCTCACAGCGAGTCCAACCGCAGCCTGCATCCCTCCACGGGACACTTGGATTACTCCCGCGATCCCCACGAGGTGCGGCACCCGGCGGCCGAATGGGCTGAGATCCTGCCCTTGCGGCGCCCTGTGGCCACCTCCGCCTCCCTCACGGTACTGGCCGAGGCCTCGGACCAGTGGGCCCCGGCTCCCAGCTGAGCGCTGCTCCTCCGCCCCTCTCACCTCCTGCCCGACGTCCAGGCTACCGAGCACCCTCCACCCCCGCCCACCTTCATGCCACTCAGCCGGAACCCGGGAGGCAATGCCAAATACCAGGTGTATGACAGTCTGGTGCTGAAGCGGCAACAGCAGGAGGGCCAAGCGCGGGCCAACTCGCTGCTACCTTCCACCTCGGCCTCCAGGCCCTCTCTGCACGGGAGCCAGACTGGGAAAATGAACTTACCAGCAGCAAATGGGGTCAGGGGCAGGGGGCGGCAGGGCATGGAGAGAGGAATAAAGAGCGCCAGAGTCCAGGAAACATTGGTGGTCTGTGGCTTGGAAGCGCCACTCCTTCTGCCAGCCTGGGTCCCTGCGCTTGGCTTCCTGCAATAAGAAGCCAGTGTCCCCTTGTTGGCCTGAGGGTCCCTTTGGTTTAGTGGCCACAGTTCTGCCAGCAGGCCCCTCCTGGTCCTATACCATGCACTAAGTACATCTGCAGCTGCAGACTCCAAACCCCTGGTCTCTGGGCACCTCCTCTGTGTCTCAGCTGTCCCTGTCCACAGAGAGCCTCATACAAGAAGTTGCTTCCAAACTGGGAGGTTCCACATCTGGGCAGGTCCAGCTCCAGGCCCAGTGAAGGGCATGAAGAAGGCTGAGGCTCTGGACTCCAGCCAGGCCTTCAGCAGGCCTCTGAGGCCAAGGTCTTCCTAGTCTCAAGAGGGGCCAAGAGACGCAATGTGTCATTTGAACAAGTGAGTCAGCGGGCGGTGAGCGAATGAATGACCGCTCGAGGGGATGTATGCCGGCCACCGGGCCCTGTTTGACTGTCCAGGCTCAGCTTACCTGACCCTGGTTACCAGGGAATGCCACTCTGGGCCCTCCTTTTCATCCCCCTCCCTCACTGTGACCTCACCACCTGCCCCATTATGACCCAGTCTGGCTCCCAGTTAAAACTGGAGGGCAGAGGGCCCAGGCAGTCCTGGGACCAACGGCCATGGGTGAGCGAAACTACTACCGAGCCGAGCCGTTCACTGGCCCCATCCCCAGGAAATGCCAGGAGCAAGGATACTCAATTCTTCTGATCCCGGTCAGCTTCATCTTGCTCAACGTGGGGATCAACATGGTGACTATGGTCAGGGCAGGATCTGTGCAGCGCGGTTGGGGGAGCTCTGGGGTCTTGAAGGGGCTGAGGTGGGAGGGCTGCTGGGGTGTGACCGGACAAGGGTTGGATTTCAGGGCTCACCCTGCTCCCGGCCTCCCCCCTCCCCTTCTTCCCTCAACTCTGGAGGCATCTGAAGAGATTCTTGCGGGCACTTTTCAATCGTATTTTCCACAAAGGTGAGTGGGCGCCGGCGTGGGTTCAGGGGATGTGGGCCTGTCCCCTTTCTTCTATCCCTGCCTTGATTCTCAGCCCCTCAGGAACCCAGGCCCTGACCCATCTCGCCTTTCCCCACAGACAAGCAAGCCAGCTGTGTAGGCACCCATCTCATGTGCATGCGCTGCTCCGTGGATCCCAAGAACCTGTGCTCAAGAGTTTCTTCCCACTTCAGCCATCGCCCAAGCTTCCTGCTCGGGCAGGTAAACCACCTTGACTACTGCCAGCAGCGGGGCTCGGCGGGGGCGGAGCCGGCGGCCCCCCCGCCGCGGGCGAGTAAAGGAGAAGCCGGGCGGAGCGGGAGGCAAAAAGCCTACAGCACCCGGTATTCCCAGGCGGTCTCCCATCCAAGTACTAACCAGGCCCGACCCTGCTTAGCTTCCGAGATCAGACGAGATCGGGCGCGTTCAGGGTGGTATGGCCGTAGACGGGGGCGGGGGGCCGCGGGCGGCCTCTTGAGGCCCAGTTTCGCTGGCGCTGGCGCCTAAACGCCAGCCTGGCGGCCAGCCCGCCCCGGCAGGGCCCCCTCGCCCGCCCAGGCAGGGGGAACGGAGGTCTCGGGTATCGGGCGGCGGCGGAGGGTTTGGCGACCACCTCCCAGCCCAGGGCGGCCGTGACCCAGCAAACCCTTCGGCGCTTGGCGCCCCGCCCAAGATCCCGCACGTCGCTCACAGGGACGTGGCCCCGGAGGCTTCAGGGCCCGGGGCCCGCGGTCCCTTGGGCATCGGCCCTGCCCACCCACGCGGCGCTAGGCGCAGCCCGGCCGCAGCCCGGGCCGGCCCTCCTGCCCGACAGCAGCTGGCCCGAAGCCACTGGGAGCCACCATTGAGTCGCCACGGGCCCTGAGCCCCGGCAAGGCCACCCTTGCCCCCACAGCCCCCGCCGAGCTCAGGACCCCGCCCCTGGTGGCCGGCAGGCCCGGGGAAGCGGGCCCTGCCCTCAATGCCGCTCCAGCACCCAACCGCGGTGACACGCCAGAGGGGCGGGGTGGTGGTGGGGCGGGGCTTTTGTCGGAGGGAGCTGTGGAGGGACACACCGGCACACAGGTGGCGGCGCCGGGGCTGGGCGCCGGTGGGGGCGGCCAGGTGCAGGTCGAGGGGCTCGCGGGCCGAAAGGACGGCAACTGGGCCCGCGGCGGAGTCTGGGTCCGGGCCAGCCACGCCGGGAGCGTCTGAGGTGCGGCTGCCTTCCAGGGCCGCCTTCTGGCCGCCTGGCCGGCCGGGCCGGCGGGGAGCGCCCCCGCCGGCGCGCGCCGTGGTGGGAGGGGCCTGAGGAGGTGGGGCCTGCAGCGGGGTCCGGCGGGGGCGGAGCCGGCGGCCCCCGCCGCGGGCGAGTAAAGGAGAAGGCGGGCGGAGCGGGAGGCAAAAAGCCTACAGCACCCGGTATTCCCAGGCGGTCTCCCATCCAAGTACTAACCAGGCCCGACCCTGCTTAGCTTCCGAGATCAGACGAGATCGGGCGCGTTCAGGGTGGTATGGCCGTAGACGGGGGCGGGGGCCGACGGCTGCCTCTTGAGGCCCAGTTTCGCTGGCGCTGGCGCCTTAACACCAGCCTGGCGGCCAGCCCGCCCCGGCAGGGCCCCCTCGCCCGCCCAGGCAGGGGGAACGGAGGTCTCGGGTATCGGGCGGCGGCGGAGGGTTTGGCGACCACCTCCCAGCCCAGGGCGGCCGTGACCCAGCAAACCCTTCGGCGCTTGGCGCCCCGCCCAAGATCCCGCACGTCGCTCACAGGGACGTGGCCCCGGAGGCTTCAGGGCCCGGGGCCCGCGGTCCCTTGGGCATCGGCCCTGCCCGCCCACGCGGCGCTAGGCGCAGCCCGGCCGCAGCCCGGGCCGGCCCTCCTGCCCGACAGCAGCCGGCCCGAAGCCACCGGGAGCCACCATTGAGTCGCCACGGCCCCTCAGCCCCGGCAAGGCCACCCTTGCCCCCACAGCCCCCGCCGAGCTCAGGACCCCGCCCCTGGTGGCCGGCAGGCCCGGGGAAGCGGCCCCTGCCCTCGATCCCGCTCCCGCACCCGGCCGCGGTGACACGCCAGAGGGGCGGGGTGGTGGTGGGGCGGGGCTTTTGTCGGAGGGAGCTGTGGAGGGACACACCGGCACACAGGTGGCGGCGCCGGGGCTGGGCGCCGGTGGGGGCGGCCAGGTGCAGGTCGAGGGGCTCGCGGGCCGAAAGGACGGCAACTGGGCCCATGGCGGAGTCTGGGTCTGGAGGGCTCTGAGCCTCCATTCGCTCTGGTGCCTCGGGTCTACCGGCCCGACGCCTGGTAGCGCGACACCCCACCGGCCCACAGACGTAGCCTCCCCAGCTGTGCTCACAGCGAGTCCAACCGCAGCCTGCATCCCTCCACGGGACACTTGGATTACTCCCGCGATCCCCACGAGGTGCGGCACCCGGCGGCCGAATGGGCTGAGATCCTGCCCTTGCGGCGCCCTGTGGCCACCTCCGCCTCCCTCACGGTACTGGCCGAGGCCTCGGACCAGTGGGCCCCGGCTCCCAGCTGAGCGCTGCTCCTCCGCCCCTCTCACCTCCTGCCCGACGTCCAGGCTACCGAGCACCCTCCACCCCCGCCCACCTTCATGCCACTCAGCCGGAACCCGGGAGGCAATGCCAAATACCAGGTGTATGACAGTCTGGTGCTGAAGCGGCAACAGCAGGAGGGCCAAGCGCGGGCCAACTCGCTGCTACCTTCCACCTCGGCCTCCAGGCCCTCTCTGCACGGGAGCCAGACTGGGAAAATGAACTTACCAGCAGCAAATGGGGTCAGGGGCAGGGGGCGGCAGGGCATGGAGAGAGGAATAAAGAGCGCCAGAGTCCAGGAAACATTGGTGGTCTGTGGCTTGGAAGCGCCACTCCTTCTGCCAGCCTGGGTCCCTGCGCTTGGCTTCCTGCAATAAGAAGCCAGTGTCCCCTTGTTGGCCTGAGGGTCCCTTTGGTTTAGTGGCCACAGTTCTGCCAGCAGGCCCCTCCTGGTCCTATACCATGCACTAAGTACATCTGCAGCTGCAGACTCCAAACCCCTGGTCTCTGGGCACCTCCTCTGTGTCTCAGCTGTCCCTGTCCACAGAGAGCCTCATACAAGAAGTTGCTTCCAAACTGGGAGGTTCCACATCTGGGCAGGTCCAGCTCCAGGCCCAGTGAAGGGCATGAAGAAGGCTGAGGCTCTGGACTCCAGCCAGGCCTTCAGCAGGCCTCTGAGGCCAAGGTCTTCCTAGTCTCAAGAGGGGCCAAGAGACGCAATGTGTCATTTGAACAAGTGAGTCAGCGGGCGGTGAGCGAATGAATGACCGCTCGAGGGGATGTATGCCGGCCACCGGGCCCTGTTTGACTGTCCAGGCTCAGCTTACCTGACCCTGGTTACCAGGGAATGCCACTCTGGGCCCTCCTTTTCATCCCCCTCCCTCACTGTGACCTCACCACCTGCCCCATTATGACCCAGTCTGGCTCCCAGTTAAAACTGGAGGGCAGAGGGCCCAGGCAGTCCTGGGACCAACGGCCATGGGTGAGCGAAACTACTACCGAGCCGAGCCGTTCACTGGCCCCATCCCCAGGAAATGCCAGGAGCAAGGATACTCAATTCTTCTGATCCCGGTCAGCTTCATCTTGCTCAACGTGGGGATCAACATGGTGACTATGGTCAGGGCAGGATCTGTGCAGCGCGGTTGGGGGAGCTCTGGGGTCTTGAAGGGGCTGAGGTGGGAGGGCTGCTGGGGTGTGACCGGACAAGGGTTGGATTTCAGGGCTCACCCTGCTCCCGGCCTCCCCCCTCCCCTTCTTCCCTCAACTCTGGAGGCATCTGAAGAGATTCTTGCGGGCACTTTTCAATCGTATTTTCCACAAAGGTGAGTGGGCGCCGGCGTGGGTTCAGGGGATGTGGGCCTGTCCCCTTTCTTCTATCCCTGCCTTGATTCTCAGCCCCTCAGGAACCCAGGCCCTGACCCATCTCGCCTTTCCCCACAGACAAGCAAGCCAGCTGTGTAGGCACCCATCGCATGTGCATGCGCTGCTCCGTGGATCCCAAGAACCTGTGCTCAAGAGTTTCTTCCCACTTCAGCCATCGCCCAAGCTTCCTGCTCGGGCAGGTAAACCACCTTGACTACTGCCAGCAGCGGGGCTCGGCGGGGGCGGAGCCGGCGGCCCCCCCGCCGCGGGCGAGTAAAGGAGAAGGCGGGCGGAGCGGGAGGCAAAAAGCCTACAGCACCCGGTATTCCCAGGCGGTCTCCCATCCAAGTACTAACCAGGCCCGACCCTGCTTAGCTTCCGAGATCAGACGAGATCGGGCGCGTTCAGGGTGGTATGGCCGTAGACGGGGGCGGGGGGCCGCGGGCGGCCTCTTGAGGCCCAGTTTCGCTGGCGCTGGCGCCTAAACGCCAGCCTGGCGGCCAGCCCGCCCCGGCAGGGCCCCCTCGCCCGCCCAGGCAGGGGGAACGGAGGTCTCGGGTATCGGGCGGCGGCGGAGGGTTTGGCGACCACCTCCCAGCCCAGGGCGGCCGTGACCCAGCAAACCCTTCGGCGCTTGGCGCCCCGCCCAAGATCCCGCACGTCGCTCACAGGGACGTGGCCCCGGAGGCTTCAGGGCCCGGGGCCCGCGGTCCCTTGGGCATCGGCCCTGCCCACCCACGCGGCGCTAGGCGCAGCCCGGCCGCAGCCCGGGCCGGCCCTCCTGCCCGACAGCAGCTGGCCCGAAGCCACTGGGAGCCACCATTGAGTCGCCACGGGCCCTGAGCCCCGGCAAGGCCACCCTTGCCCCCACAGCCCCCGCCGAGCTCAGGACCCCGCCCCTGGTGGCCGGCAGGCCCGGGGAAGCGGGCCCTGCCCTCAATGCCGCTCCAGCACCCAACCGCGGTGACACGCCAGAGGGGCGGGGTGGTGGTGGGGCGGGGCTTTTGTCGGAGGGAGCTGTGGAGGGACACACCGGCACACAGGTGGCGGCGCCGGGGCTGGGCGCCGGTGGGGGCGGCCAGGTGCAGGTCGAGGGGCTCGCGGGCCGAAAGGACGGCAACTGGGCCCGCGGCGGAGTCTGGGTCCGGGCCAGCCACGCCGGGAGCGTCTGAGGTGCGGCTGCCTTCCAGGGCCGCCTTCTGGCCGCCTGGCCGGCCGGGCCGGCGGGGAGCGCCCCCGCCGGCGCGCGCCGTGGTGGGAGGGGCCTGAGGAGGTGGGGCCTGCAGCGGGGTCCGGCGGGGGCGGAGCCGGCGGCCCCCGCCGCGGGCGAGTAAAGGAGAAGGCGGGCGGAGCGGGAGGCAAAAAGCCTACAGCACCCGGTATTCCCAGGCGGTCTCCCATCCAAGTACTAACCAGGCCCGACCCTGCTTAGCTTCCGAGATCAGACGAGATCGGGCGCGTTCAGGGTGGTATGGCCGTAGACGGGGGCGGGGGCCGACGGCTGCCTCTTGAGGCCCAGTTTCGCTGGCGCTGGCGCCTTAACACCAGCCTGGCGGCCAGCCCGCCCCGGCAGGGCCCCCTCGCCCGCCCAGGCAGGGGGAACGGAGGTCTCGGGTATCGGGCGGCGGCGGAGGGTTTGGCGACCACCTCCCAGCCCAGGGCGGCCGTGACCCAGCAAACCCTTCGGCGCTTGGCGCCCCGCCCAAGATCCCGCACGTCGCTCACAGGGACGTGGCCCCGGAGGCTTCAGGGCCCGGGGCCCGCGGTCCCTTGGGCATCGGCCCTGCCCGCCCACGCGGCGCTAGGCGCAGCCCGGCCGCAGCCCGGGCCGGCCCTCCTGCCCGACAGCAGCCGGCCCGAAGCCACCGGGAGCCACCATTGAGTCGCCACGGCCCCTCAGCCCCGGCAAGGCCACCCTTGCCCCCACAGCCCCCGCCGAGCTCAGGACCCCGCCCCTGGTGGCCGGCAGGCCCGGGGAAGCGGCCCCTGCCCTCGATCCCGCTCCCGCACCCGGCCGCGGTGACACGCCAGAGGGGCGGGGTGGTGGTGGGGCGGGGCTTTTGTCGGAGGGAGCTGTGGAGGGACACACCGGCACACAGGTGGCGGCGCCGGGGCTGGGCGCCGGTGGGGGCGGCCAGGTGCAGGTCGAGGGGCTCGCGGGCCGAAAGGACGGCAACTGGGCCCATGGCGGAGTCTGGGTCTGGAGGGCTCTGAGCCTCCATTCGCTCTGGTGCCTCGGGTCTACCGGCCCGACGCCTGGTAGCGCGACACCCCACCGGCCCACAGACGTAGCCTCCCCAGCTGTGCTCACAGCGAGTCCAACCGCAGCCTGCATCCCTCCACGGGACACTTGGATTACTCCCGCGATCCCCACGAGGTGCGGCACCCGGCGGCCGAATGGGCTGAGATCCTGCCCTTGCGGCGCCCTGTGGCCACCTCCGCCTCCCTCACGGTACTGGCCGAGGCCTCGGACCAGTGGGCCCCGGCTCCCAGCTGAGCGCTGCTCCTCCGCCCCTCTCACCTCCTGCCCGACGTCCAGGCTACCGAGCACCCTCCACCCCCGCCCACCTTCATGCCACTCAGCCGGAACCCGGGAGGCAATGCCAAATACCAGGTGTATGACAGTCTGGTGCTGAAGCGGCAACAGCAGGAGGGCCAAGCGCGGGCCAACTCGCTGCTACCTTCCACCTCGGCCTCCAGGCCCTCTCTGCACGGGAGCCAGACTGGGAAAATGAACTTACCAGCAGCAAATGGGGTCAGGGGCAGGGGGCGGCAGGGCATGGAGAGAGGAATAAAGAGCGCCAGAGTCCAGGAAACATTGGTGGTCTGTGGCTTGGAAGCGCCACTCCTTCTGCCAGCCTGGGTCCCTGCGCTTGGCTTCCTGCAATAAGAAGCCAGTGTCCCCTTGTTGGCCTGAGGGTCCCTTTGGTTTAGTGGCCACAGTTCTGCCAGCAGGCCCCTCCTGGTCCTATACCATGCACTAAGTACATCTGCAGCTGCAGACTCCAAACCCCTGGTCTCTGGGCACCTCCTCTGTGTCTCAGCTGTCCCTGTCCACAGAGAGCCTCATACAAGAAGTTGCTTCCAAACTGGGAGGTTCCACATCTGGGCAGGTCCAGCTCCAGGCCCAGTGAAGGGCATGAAGAAGGCTGAGGCTCTGGACTCCAGCCAGGCCTTCAGCAGGCCTCTGAGGCCAAGGTCTTCCTAGTCTCAAGAGGGGCCAAGAGACGCAATGTGTCATTTGAACAAGTGAGTCAGCGGGCGGTGAGCGAATGAATGACCGCTCGAGGGGATGTATGCCGGCCACCGGGCCCTGTTTGACTGTCCAGGCTCAGCTTACCTGACCCTGGTTACCAGGGAATGCCACTCTGGGCCCTCCTTTTCATCCCCCTCCCTCACTGTGACCTCACCACCTGCCCCATTATGACCCAGTCTGGCTCCCAGTTAAAACTGGAGGGCAGAGGGCCCAGGCAGTCCTGGGACCAACGGCCATGGGTGAGCGAAACTACTACCGAGCCGAGCCGTTCACTGGCCCCATCCCCAGGAAATGCCAGGAGCAAGGATACTCAATTCTTCTGATCCCGGTCAGCTTCATCTTGCTCAACGTGGGGATCAACATGGTGACTATGGTCAGGGCAGGATCTGTGCAGCGCGGTTGGGGGAGCTCTGGGGTCTTGAAGGGGCTGAGGTGGGAGGGCTGCTGGGGTGTGACCGGACAAGGGTTGGATTTCAGGGCTCACCCTGCTCCCGGCCTCCCCCCTCCCCTTCTTCCCTCAACTCTGGAGGCATCTGAAGAGATTCTTGCGGGCACTTTTCAATCGTATTTTCCACAAAGGTGAGTGGGCGCCGGCGTGGGTTCAGGGGATGTGGGCCTGTCCCCTTTCTTCTATCCCTGCCTTGATTCTCAGCCCCTCAGGAACCCAGGCCCTGACCCATCTCGCCTTTCCCCACAGACAAGCAAGCCAGCTGTGTAGGCACCCATCGCATGTGCATGCGCTGCTCCGTGGATCCCAAGAACCTGTGCTCAAGAGTTTCTTCCCACTTCAGCCATCGCCCAAGCTTCCTGCTCGGGCAGGTAAACCACCTTGACTACTGCCAGCAGCGGGGCTCGGCGGGGGCGGAGCCGGCGGCCCCCCCGCCGCGGGCGAGTAAAGGAGAAGGCGGGCGGAGCGGGAGGCAAAAAGCCTACAGCACCCGGTATTCCCAGGCGGTCTCCCATCCAAGTACTAACCAGGCCCGACCCTGCTTAGCTTCCGAGATCAGACGAGATCGGGCGCGTTCAGGGTGGTATGGCCGTAGACGGGGGCGGGGGGCCGCGGGCGGCCTCTTGAGGCCCAGTTTCGCTGGCGCTGGCGCCTAAACGCCAGCCTGGCGGCCAGCCCGCCCCGGCAGGGCCCCCTCGCCCGCCCAGGCAGGGGGAACGGAGGTCTCGGGTATCGGGCGGCGGCGGAGGGTTTGGCGACCACCTCCCAGCCCAGGGCGGCCGTGACCCAGCAAACCCTTCGGCGCTTGGCGCCCCGCCCAAGATCCCGCACGTCGCTCACAGGGACGTGGCCCCGGAGGCTTCAGGGCCCGGGGCCCGCGGTCCCTTGGGCATCGGCCCTGCCCACCCACGCGGCGCTAGGCGCAGCCCGGCCGCAGCCCGGGCCGGCCCTCCTGCCCGACAGCAGCTGGCCCGAAGCCACCGGGAGCCACCATTGAGTCGCCACGGGCCCTGAGCCCCGGCAAGGCCACCCTTGCCCCCACAGCCCCCGCCGAGCTCAGGACCCCGCCCCTGGTGGCCGGCAGGCCCGGGGAAGCGGGCCCTGCCCTCAATGCCGCTCCAGCACCCAACCGCGGTGACACGCCAGAGGGGCGGGGTGGTGGTGGGGCGGGGCTTTTGTCGGAGGGAGCTGTGGAGGGACACACCGGCACACAGGTGGCGGCGCCGGGGCTGGGCGCCGGTGGGGGCGGCCAGGTGCAGGTCGAGGGGCTCGCGGGCCGAAAGGACGGCAACTGGGCCCGTGGCGGAGTCTGGGTCCGGGCCAGCCACGCCGGGAGCGTCTGAGGTGCGGCTGCCTTCCAGGGCCGCCTTCTGGCCGCCTGGCCGGCCGGGCCGGCGGGGAGCGCCCCCGCCGGCGCGCGCCGTGGTGGGAGGGGCCTGAGGAGGTGGGGCCTGCAGCGGGGTCCGGCGGGGGCGGAGCCGGCGGCCCCCGCCGCGGGCGAGTAAAGGAGAAGGCGGGCGGAGCGGGAGGCAAAAAGCCTACAGCACCCGGTATTCCCAGGCGGTCTCCCATCCAAGTACTAACCAGGCCCGACCCTGCTTAGCTTCCGAGATCAGACGAGATCGGGCGCGTTCAGGGTGGTATGGCCGTAGACGGGGGCGGGGGCCGACGGCTGCCTCTTGAGGCCCAGTTTCGCTGGCGCTGGCGCCTTAACACCAGCCTGGCGGCCAGCCCGCCCCGGCAGGGCCCCCTCGCCCGCCCAGGCAGGGGGAACGGAGGTCTCGGGTATCGGGCGGCGGCGGAGGGTTTGGCGACCACCTCCCAGCCCAGGGCGGCCGTGACCCAGCAAACCCTTCGGCGCTTGGCGCCCCGCCCAAGATCCCGCACGTCGCTCACAGGGACGTGGCCCCGGAGGCTTCAGGGCCCGGGGCCCGCGGTCCCTTGGGCATCGGCCCTGCCCGCCCACGCGGCGCTAGGCGCAGCCCGGCCGCAGCCCGGGCCGGCCCTCCTGCCCGACAGCAGCCGGCCCGAAGCCACCGGGAGCCACCATTGAGTCGCCACGGCCCCTCAGCCCCGGCAAGGCCACCCTTGCCCCCACAGCCCCCGCCGAGCTCAGGACCCCGCCCCTGGTGGCCGGCAGGCCCGGGGAAGCGGCCCCTGCCCTCGATCCCGCTCCCGCACCCGGCCGCGGTGACACGCCAGAGGGGCGGGGTGGTGGTGGGGCGGGGCTTTTGTCGGAGGGAGCTGTGGAGGGACACACCGGCACACAGGTGGCGGCGCCGGGGCTGGGCGCCGGTGGGGGCGGCCAGGTGCAGGTCGAGGGGCTCGCGGGCCGAAAGGACGGCAACTGGGCCCGCGGCGGAGTCTGGGTCCGGGCCAGCCACGCCGGGAGCGTCTGGGGTGCGGCTGCCTTCCAGGGCCGCCTTCTGGCCGCCTGGCCGGCCGGGCCGGCGGGGAGCGCCCCGCCGGCGCGCGCCGTGGTGGGAGGGGCCTGAGGAGGTGGGGCCTGCAGCGGGGTCCGGCGGGGGCGGAGCCGGCGGCCCCCGCCGCGGGCGAGTAAAGGAGAAGGCGGGCGGAGCGGGAGGCAAAAAGCCTACAGCACCCGGTATTCCCAGGCGGTCTCCCATCCAAGTACTAACCAGGCCCGACCCTGCTTAGCTTCCGAGATCAGACGAGATCGGGCGCGTTCAGGGTGGTATGGCCGTAGACGGGGGCGGGGGGCCGCGGGCAGCCTCTTGAGGCCCAGTTTCGCTGGCGCTGGCGCCTTATCGCCAGCCTGGCGGCCAGCCCGCCCCGGCAGGGCCCCCTCGCCCGCCCAGGCAGGGGGAACGGAGGTCTCGGGTATCGGGCGGCGGCGGAGGGTTTGGCGACCACCTCCCAGCCCAGGGCGGCCGTGACCCAGCAAACCCTTCGGCGCTTGGCGCCCCGCCCAAGATCCCGCACGTCGCTCACAGGGACGTGGCCCCGGAGGCTTCAGGGCCCGGGGCCCGCGGTCCCTTGGGCATCGGCCCTGCCCGCCCACGCGGCGCTAGGCGCAGCCCGGCCGCAGCCCGGGCCGGCCCTCCTGCCCGACAGCAGCCGGCCCGAAGCCACCGGGAGCCACCATTGAGTCGCCACGGCCCCTCAGCCCCGGCAAGGCCACCCTTGCCCCCACAGCCCCCGCCGAGCTCAGGACCCCGCCCCTGGTGGCCGGCAGGCCCGGGGAAGCGGCCCCTGCCCTCGATCCCGCTCCCGCACCCGGCCGCGGTGACACGCCAGAGGGGCGGGGTGGTGGTGGGGCGGGGCTTTTGTCGGAGGGAGCTGTGGAGGGACACACCGGCACACAGGTGGCGGCGCCGGGGCTGGGCGCCGGTGGGGGCGGCCAGGTGCAGGTCGAGGGGCTCGCGGGCCGAAAGGACGGCAACTGGGCCCATGGCGGAGTCTGGGTCTGGAGGGCTCTGAGCCTCCATTCGCTCTGGTGCCTCGGGTCTACCGGCCCGACGCCTGGTAGCGCGACACCCCACCGGCCCACAGACGTAGCCTCCCCAGCTGTGCTCACAGCGAGTCCAACCGCAGCCTGCATCCCTCCACGGGACACTTGGATTACTCCCGCGATCCCCACGAGGTGCGGCACCCGGCGGCCGAATGGGCTGAGATCCTGCCCTTGCGGCGCCCTGTGGCCACCTCCGCCTCCCTCACGGTACTGGCCGAGGCCTCGGACCAGTGGGCCCCGGCTCCCAGCTCAGCGCTGCTCCTCCGCCCCTCTCACCTCCTGCCCGACGTCCAGGCTACCGAGCACCCTCCACCCCCGCCCACCTTCATGCCACTCAGCCGGAACCCGGGAGGCAATGCCAAATACCAGGTGTATGACAGTCTGGTGCTGAAGCGGCAACAGCAGGAGGGCCAAGCGCGGGCCAACTCGCTGCTACCTTCCACCTCGGCCTCCAGGCCCTCTCTGCACGGGAGCCAGACTGGGAAAATGAACTTACCAGCAGCAAATGGGGTCAGGGGCAGGGGGCGGCAGGGCATGGAGAGAGGAATAAAGAGCGCCAGAGTCCAGGAAACATTGGTGGTCTGTGGCTTGGAAGCGCCACTCCTTCTGCCAGCCTGGGTCCCTGCGCTTGGCTTCCTGCAATAAGAAGCCAGTGTCCCCTTGTTGGCCTGAGGGTCCCTTTGGTTTAGTGGCCACAGTTCTGCCAGCAGGCCCCTCCTGGTCCTATACCATGCACTAAGTACATCTGCAGCTGCAGACTCCAAACCCCTGGTCTCTGGGCACCTCCTCTGTGTCTCAGCTGTCCCTGTCCACAGAGAGCCTCATACAAGAAGTTGCTTCCAAACTGGGAGGTTCCACATCTGGGCAGGTCCAGCTCCAGGCCCAGTGAAGGGCATGAAGAAGGCTGAGGCTCTGGACTCCAGCCAGGCCTTCAGCAGGCCTCTGAGGCCAAGGTCTTCCTAGTCTCAAGAGGGGCCAAGAGACGCAATGTGTCATTTGAACAAGTGAGTCAGCGGGCGGTGAGCGAATGAATGACCGCTCGAGGGGATGTATGCCGGCCACCGGGCCCTGTTTGACTGTCCAGGCTCAGCTTACCTGACCCTGGTTACCAGGGAATGCCACTCTGGGCCCTCCTTTTCATCCCCCTCCCTCACTGTGACCTCACCACCTGCCCCATTATGACCCAGTCTGGCTCCCAGTTAAAACTGGAGGGCAGAGGGCCCAGGCAGTCCTGGGACCAACGGCCATGGGTGAGCGAAACTACTACCGAGCCGAGCCGTTCACTGGCCCCATCCCCAGGAAATGCCAGGAGCAAGGATACTCAATTCTTCTGATCCCGGTCAGCTTCATCTTGCTCAACGTGGGGATCAACATGGTGACTATGGTCAGGGCAGGATCTGTGCAGCGCGGTTGGGGGAGCTCTGGGGTCTTGAAGGGGCTGAGGTGGGAGGGCTGCTGGGGTGTGACCGGACAAGGGTTGGATTTCAGGGCTCACCCTGCTCCCGGCCTCCCCCCTCCCCTTCTTCCCTCAACTCTGGAGGCATCTGAAGAGATTCTTGCGGGCACTTTTCAATCGTATTTTCCACAAAGGTGAGTGGGCGCCGGCGTGGGTTCAGGGGATGTGGGCCTGTCCCCTTTCTTCTATCCCTGCCTTGATTCTCAGCCCCTCAGGAACCCAGGCCCTGACCCATCTCGCCTTTCCCCACAGACAAGCAAGCCAGCTGTGTAGGCACCCATCGCATGTGCATGCGCTGCTCCGTGGATCCCAAGAACCTGTGCTCAAGAGTTTCTTCCCACTTCAGCCATCGCCCAAGCTTCCTGCTCGGGCAGGTAAACCACCTTGACTACTGCCAGCAGCGGGGCTCGGCGGGGGCGGAGCCGGCGGCCCCCCCGCCGCGGGCGAGTAAAGGAGAAGGCGGGCGGAGCGGGAGGCAAAAAGCCTACAGCACCCGGTATTCCCAGGCGGTCTCCCATCCAAGTACTAACCAGGCCCGACCCTGCTTAGCTTCCGAGATCAGACGAGATCGGGCGCGTTCAGGGTGGTATGGCCGTAGACGGGGGCGGGGGGCCGCGGGCGGCCTCTTGAGGCCCAGTTTCGCTGGCGCTGGCGCCTAAACGCCAGCCTGGCGGCCAGCCCGCCCCGGCAGGGCCCCCTCGCCCGCCCAGGCAGGGGGAACGGAGGTCTCGGGTATCGGGCGGCGGCGGAGGGTTTGGCGACCACCTCCCAGCCCAGGGCGGCCGTGACCCAGCAAACCCTTCGGCGCTTGGCGCCCCGCCCAAGATCCCGCACGTCGCTCACAGGGACGTGGCCCCGGAGGCTTCAGGGCCCGGGGCCCGCGGTCCCTTGGGCATCGGCCCTGCCCACCCACGCGGCGCTAGGCGCAGCCCGGCCGCAGCCCGGGCCGGCCCTCCTGCCCGACAGCAGCTGGCCCGAAGCCACTGGGAGCCACCATTGAGTCGCCACGGGCCCTGAGCCCCGGCAAGGCCACCCTTGCCCCCACAGCCCCCGCCGAGCTCAGGACCCCGCCCCTGGTGGCCGGCAGGCCCGGGGAAGCGGCCCCTGCCCTCAATGCCGCTCCAGCACCCAACCGCGGTGACACGCCAGGGGGGCGGGGTGGTGGTGGGGCGGGGCTTTTGTCGGAGGGAGCTGTGGAGGGACACACCGGCACACAGGTGGCGGCGCCGGGGCTGGGCGCCGGTGGGGGCGGCCAGGTGCAGGTCGAGGGGCTCGCGGGCCGAAAGGACGGCAACTGGGCCCGCGGCGGAGTCTGGGTCCGGGCCAGCCACGCCGGGAGCGTCTGGGGTGCGGCTGCCTTCCAGGGCCGCCTTCTGGCCGCCTGGCCGGCCGGGCCGGCGGGGAGCGCCCCCGCCGGCGCGCGCCGTGGTGGGAGGGGCCTGAGGAGGTGGGGCCTGCAGCGGGGTCCGGCGGGGGCGGAGCCGGCGGCCCCCGCCGCGGGCGAGTAAAGGAGAAGGCGGGCGGAGCGGGAGGCAAAAAGCCTACAGCACCCGGTATTCCCAGGCGGTCTCCCATCCAAGTACTAACCAGGCCCGACCCTGCTTAGCTTCCGAGATCAGACGAGATCGGGCGCGTTCAGGGTGGTATGGCCGTAGACGGGGGCGGGGGCCGACGGCTGCCTCTTGAGGCCCAGTTTCGCTGGCGCTGGCGCCTTAACGCCAGCCTGGCGGCCAGCCCGCCCCGGCAGGGCCCCCTCGCCCGCCCAGGCAGGGGGAACGGAGGTCTCGGGTATCGGGCGGCGGCGGAGGGTTTGGCGACCACCTCCCAGCCCAGGGCGGCCGTGACCCAGCAAACCCTTCGGCGCTTGGCGCCCCGCCCAAGATCCCGCACGTCGCTCACAGGGACGTGGCCCCGGAGGCTTCAGGGCCCGGGGCCCGCGGTCCCTTGGGCATCGGCCCTGCCCGCCCACGCGGCGCTAGGCGCAGCCCGGCCGCAGCCCGGGCCGGCCCTCCTGCCCGACAGCAGCCGGCCCGAAGCCACCGGGAGCCACCATTGAGTCGCCACGGCCCCTCAGCCCCGGCAAGGCCACCCTTGCCCCCACAGCCCCCGCCGAGCTCAGGACCCCGCCCCTGGTGGCCGGCAGGCCCGGGGAAGCGGCCCCTGCCCTCGATCCCGCTCCCGCACCCGGCCGCGGTGACACGCCAGAGGGGCGGGGTGGTGGTGGGGCGGGGCTTTTGTCGGAGGGAGCTGTGGAGGGACACACCGGCACACAGGTGGCGGCGCCGGGGCTGGGCGCCGGTGGGGGCGGCCAGGTGCAGGTCGAGGGGCTCGCGGGCCGAAAGGACGGCAACTGGGCCCGCGGCGGAGTCTGGGTCCGGGCCAGCCACGCCGGGAGCGTCTGGGGTGCGGCTGCCTTCCAGGGCCGCCTTCTGGCCGCCTGGCCGGCCGGGCCGGCGGGGAGCGCCCCCGCCGGCGCGCGCCGTGGTGGGAGGGGCCTGAGGAGGTGGGGCCTGCAGCGGGGTCCGGCGGGGGCGGAGCCGGCGGCCCCCGCCGCGGGCGAGTAAAGGAGAAGGCGGGCGGAGCGGGAGGCAAAAAGCCTACAGCACCCGGTATTCCCAGGCGGTCTCCCATCCAAGTACTAACCAGGCCCGACCCTGCTTAGCTTCCGAGATCAGACGAGATCGGGCGCGTTCAGGGTGGTATGGCCGTAGACGGGGGCGGGGGCCGACGGCTGCCTCTTGAGGCCCAGTTTCGCTGGCGCTGGCGCCTTAACGCCAGCCTGGCGGCCAGCCCGCCCCGGCAGGGCCCCCTCGCCCGCCCAGGCAGGGGGAACGGAGGTCTCGGGTATCGGGCGGCGGCGGAGGGTTTGGCGACCACCTCCCAGCCCAGGGCGGCCGTGACCCAGCAAACCCTTCGGCGCTTGGCGCCCCGCTCAAGATCCCGCACGTCGCTCACAGGGACGTGGCCCCGGAGGCTTCAGGGCCCGGGGCCCGCGGTCCCTTGGGCATCGGCCCTGCCCGCCCACGCGGCGCTAGGCGCAGCCCGGCCGCAGCCCGGGCCGGCCCTCCTGCCCGACAGCAGCCGGCCCGAAGCCACCGGGAGCCACCATTGAGTCGCCACGGCCCCTCAGCCCCGGCAAGGCCACCCTTGCCCCCACAGCCCCCGCCGAGCTCAGGACCCCGCCCCTGGTGGCCGGCAGGCCCGGGGAAGCGGCCCCTGCCCTCGATCCCGCTCCCGCACCCGGCCGCGGTGACACGCCAGAGGGGCGGGGTGGTGGTGGGGCGGGGCTTTTGTCGGAGGGAGCTGTGGAGGGACACACCGGCACACAGGTGGCGGCGCCGGGGCTGGGCGCCGGTGGGGGCGGCCAGGTGCAGGTCGAGGGGCTCGCGGGCCGAAAGGACGGCAACTGGGCCCGCGGCGGAGTCTGGGTCCGGGCCAGCCACGCCGGGAGCGTCTGGGGTGCGGCTGCCTTCCAGGGCCGCCTTCTGGCCGCCTGGCCGGCCGGGCCGGCGGGGAGCGCCCCGCCGGCGCGCGCCGTGGTGGGAGGGGCCTGAGGAGGTGGGGCCTGCAGCGGGGTCCGGCGGGGGCGGAGCCGGCGGTCCCCGCCGCGGGCGAGTAAAGGAGAAGGCGGGCGGAGCGGGAGGCAAAAAGCCTACAGCACCCGGTATTCCCAGGCGGTCTCCCATCCAAGTACTAACCAGGCCCGACCCTGCTTAGCTTCCGAGATCAGACGAGATCGGGCGCGTTCAGGGTGGTATGGCCGTAGACGGGGGCGGGGGCCGACGGCTGCCTCTTGAGGCCCAGTTTCGCTGGCGCTGGCGCCTTAACGCCAGCCTGGCGGCCAGCCCGCCCCGGCAGGGCCCCCTCGCCCGCCCAGGCAGGGGGAACGGAGGTCTCGGGTATCGGGCGGCGGCGGAGGGTTTGGCGACCACCTCCCAGCCCAGGGCGGCCGTGACCCAGCAAACCCTTCGGCGCTTGGCGCCCCGCCCAAGATCCCGCACGTCGCTCACAGGGACGTGGCCCCGGAGGCTTCAGGGCCCGGGGCCCGCGGTCCCTTGGGCATCGGCCCTGCCCGCCCACGCGGCGCTAGGCGCAGCCCGGCCGCAGCCCGGGCCGGCCCTCCTGCCCGACAGCAGCCGGCCCGAAGCCACCGGGAGCCACCATTGAGTCGCCACGGCCCCTCAGCCCCGGCAAGGCCACCCTTGCCCCCACAGCCCCCGCCGAGCTCAGGACCCCGCCCCTGGTGGCCGGCAGGCCCGGGGAAGCGGCCCCTGCCCTCGATCCCGCTCCCGCACCCGGCCGCGGTGACACGCCAGAGGGGCGGGGTGGTGGTGGGGCGGGGCTTTTGTCGGAGGGAGCTGTGGAGGGACACACCGGCACACAGGTGGCGGCGCCGGGGCTGGGCGCCGGTGGGGGCGGCCAGGTGCAGGTCGAGGGGCTCGCGGGCCGAAAGGACGGCAACTGGGCCCGCGGCGGAGTCTGGGTCCGGGCCAGCCACGCCGGGAGCGTCTGGGGTGCGGCTGCCTTCCAGGGCCGCCTTCTGGCCGCCTGGCCGGCCGGGCCGGCGGGGAGCGCCCCGCCGGCGCGCGCCGTGGTGGGAGGGGCCTGAGGAGGTGGGGCCTGCAGCGGGGTCCGGCGGGGGCGGAGCCGGCGGCCCCCGCCGCGGGCGAGTAAAGGAGAAGGCGGGCGGAGCGGGAGGCAAAAAGCCTACAGCACCCGGTATTCCCAGGCGGTCTCCCATCCAAGTACTAACCAGGCCCGACCCTGCTTAGCTTCCGAGATCAGACGAGATCGGGCGCGTTCAGGGTGGTATGGCCGTAGACGGGGGCGGGGGGCCGCGGGCAGCCTCTTGAGGCCCAGTTTCGCTGGCGCTGGCGCCTTATCGCCAGCCTGGCGGCCAGCCCGCCCCGGCAGGGCCCCCTCGCCCGCCCAGGCAGGGGGAACGGAGGTCTCGGGTATCGGGCGGCGGCGGAGGGTTTGGCGACCACCTCCCAGCCCAGGGCGGCCGTGACCCAGCAAACCCTTCGGCGCTTGGCGCCCCGCCCAAGATCCCGCACGTCGCTCACAGGGACGTGGCCCCGGAGGCTTCAGGGCCCGGGGCCCGCGGTCCCTTGGGCATCGGCCCTGCCCGCCCACGCGGCGCTAGGCGCAGCCCGGCCGCAGCCCGGGCCGGCCCTCCTGCCCGACAGCAGCCGGCCCGAAGCCACCGGGAGCCACCATTGAGTCGCCACGGCCCCTCAGCCCCGGCAAGGCCACCCTTGCCCCCACAGCCCCCGCCGAGCTCAGGACCCCGCCCCTGGTGGCCGGCAGGCCCGGGGAAGCGGCCCCTGCCCTCGATCCCGCTCCCGCACCCGGCCGCGGTGACACGCCAGAGGGGCGGGGTGGTGGTGGGGCGGGGCTTTTGTCGGAGGGAGCTGTGGAGGGACACACCGGCACACAGGTGGCGGCGCCGGGGCTGGGCGCCGGTGGGGGCGGCCAGGTGCAGGTCGAGGGGCTCGCGGGCCGAAAGGACGGCAACTGGGCCCGCGGCGGAGTCTGGGTCCGGGCCAGCCACGCCGGGAGCGTCTGGGGTGCGGCTGCCTTCCAGGGCCGCCTTCTGGCCGCCTGGCCGGCCGGGCCGGCGGGGAGCGCCCCGCCGGCGCGCGCCGTGGTGGGAGGGGCCTGAGGAGGTGGGGCCTGCAGCGGGGTCCGGCGGGGGCGGAGCCGGCGGCCCCCGCCGCGGGCGAGTAAAGGAGAAGGCGGGCGGAGCGGGAGGCAAAAAGCCTACAGCACCCGGTATTCCCAGGCGGTCTCCCATCCAAGTACTAACCAGGCCCGACCCTGCTTAGCTTCCGAGATCAGACGAGATCGGGCGCGTTCAGGGTGGTATGGCCGTAGACGGGGGCGGGGGCCGACGGCTGCCTCTTGAGGCCCAGTTTCGCTGGCGCTGGCGCCTTAACGCCAGCCTGGCGGCCAGCCCGCCCCGGCAGGGCCCCCTCGCCCGCCCAGGCAGGGGGAACGGAGGTCTCGGGTATCGGGCGGCGGCGGAGGGTTTGGCGACCACCTCCCAGCCCAGGGCGGCCGTGACCCAGCAAACCCTTCGGCGCTTGGCGCCCCGCCCAAGATCCCGCACGTCGCTCACAGGGACGTGGCCCCGGAGGCTTCAGGGCCCGGGGCCCGCGGTCCCTTGGGCATCGGCCCTGCCCGCCCACGCGGCGCTAGGCGCAGCCCGGCCGCAGCCCGGGCCGGCCCTCCTGCCCGACAGCAGCCGGCCCGAAGCCACCGGGAGCCACCATTGAGTCGCCACGGCCCCTCAGCCCCGGCAAGGCCACCCTTGCCCCCACAGCCCCCGCCGAGCTCAGGACCCCGCCCCTGGTGGCCGGCAGGCCCGGGGAAGCGGCCCCTGCCCTCGATCCCGCTCCCGCACCCGGCCGCGGTGACACGCCAGAGGGGCGGGGTGGTGGTGGGGCGGGGCTTTTGTCGGAGGGAGCTGTGGAGGGACACACCGGCACACAGGTGGCGGCGCCGGGGCTGGGCGCCGGTGGGGGCGGCCAGGTGCAGGTCGAGGGGCTCGCGGGCCGAAAGGACGGCAACTGGGCCCATGGCGGAGTCTGGGTCTGGAGGGCTCTGAGCCTCCATTCGCTCTGGTGCCTCGGGTCTACCGGCCCGACGCCTGGTAGCGCGACACCCCACCGGCCCACAGACGTAGCCTCCCCAGCTGTGCTCACAGCGAGTCCAACCGCAGCCTGCATCCCTCCACGGGACACTTGGATTACTCCCGCGATCCCCACGAGGTGCGGCACCCGGCGGCCGAATGGGCTGAGATCCTGCCCTTGCGGCGCCCTGTGGCCACCTCCGCCTCCCTCACGGTACTGGCCGAGGCCTCGGACCAGTGGGCCCCGGCTCCCAGCTGAGCGCTGCTCCTCCGCCCCTCTCACCTCCTGCCCGACGTCCAGGCTACCGAGCACCCTCCACCCCCGCCCACCTTCATGCCACTCAGCCGGAACCCGGGAGGCAATGCCAAATACCAGGTGTATGACAGTCTGGTGCTGAAGCGGCAACAGCAGGAGGGCCAAGCGCGGGCCAACTCGCTGCTACCTTCCACCTCGGCCTCCAGGCCCTCTCTGCACAGGAGCCAGACTGGGAAAATGAACTTACCAGCAGCAAATGGGGTCAGGGGCAGGGGGCGGCAGGGCATGGAGAGAGGAATAAAGAGCGCCAGAGTCCAGGAAACATTGGTGGTCTGTGGCTTGGAAGCGCCACTCCTTCTGCCAGCCTGGGTCCCTGCGCTTGGCTTCCTGCAATAAGAAGCCAGTGTCCCCTTGTTGGCCTGAGGGTCCCTTTGGTTTAGTGGCCACAGTTCTGCCAGCAGGCCCCTCCTGGTCCTATACCATGCAGTAAGTACATCTGCAGCTGCAGACTCCAAACCCCTGGTCTCTGGGCACCTCCTCTGTGTCTCAGCTGTCCCTGTCCACAGAGAGCCTCATACAAGAAGTTGCTTCCAAACTGGGAGGTTCCACATCTGGGCAGGTCCAGCTCCAGGCCCAGTGAAGGGCATGAAGAAGGCTGAGGCTCTGGACTCCAGCCAGGCCTTCAGCAGGCCTCTGAGGCCAAGGTCTTCCTAGTCTCAAGAGGGGCCAAGAGACGCAATGTGTCATTTGAACAAGTGAGTCAGCGGGCGGTGAGCGAATGAATGACCGCTCGAGGGGATGTATGCCGGCCACCGGGCCCTGTTTGACTGTCCAGGCTCAGCTTACCTGACCCTGGTTACCAGGGAATGCCACTCTGGGCCCTCCTTTTCATCCCCCTCCCTCACTGTGACCTCACCACCTGCCCCATTATGACCCAGTCTGGCTCCCAGTTAAAACTGGAGGGCAGAGGGCCCAGGCAGTCCTGGGACCAACGGCCATGGGTGAGCGAAACTACTACCGAGCCGAGCCGTTCACTGGCCCCATCCCCAGGAAATGCCAGGAGCAAGGATACTCAATTCTTCTGATCCCGGTCAGCTTCATCTTGCTCAACGTGGGGATCAACATGGTGACTATGGTCAGGGCAGGATCTGTGCAGCGCGGTTGGGGGAGCTCTGGGGTCTTGAAGGGGCTGAGGTGGGAGGGCTGCTGGGGTGTGACCGGACAAGGGTTGGATTTCAGGGCTCACCCTGCTCCCGGCCTCCCCCCTCCCCTTCTTCCCTCAACTCTGGAGGCATCTGAAGAGATTCTTGCGGGCACTTTTCAATCGTATTTTCCACAAAGGTGAGTGGGCGCCGGCGTGGGTTCAGGGGATGTGGGCCTGTCCCCTTTCTTCTATCCCTGCCTTGATTCTCAGCCCCTCAGGAACCCAGGCCCTGACCCATCTCGCCTTTCCCCACAGACAAGCAAGCCAGCTGTGTAGGCACCCATCGCATGTGCATGCGCTGCTCCGTGGATCCCAAGAACCTGTGCTCAAGAGTTTCTTCCCACTTCAGCCATCGCCCAAGCTTCCTGCTCGGGCAGGTAAACCACCTTGACTACTGCCAGCAGCGGGGCTCGGCGGGGGCGGAGCCGGCGGCCCCCCCGCCGCGGGCGAGTAAAGGAGAAGGCGGGCGGAGCGGGAGGCAAAAAGCCTACAGCACCCGGTATTCCCAGGCGGTCTCCCATCCAAGTACTAACCAGGCCCGACCCTGCTTAGCTTCCGAGATCAGACGAGATCGGGCGCGTTCAGGGTGGTATGGCCGTAGACGGGGGCGGGGGGCCGCGGGCGGCCTCTTGAGGCCCAGTTTCGCTGGCGCTGGCGCCTAAACGCCAGCCTGGCGGCCAGCCCGCCCCGGCAGGGCCCCCTCGCCCGCCCAGGCAGGGGGAACGGAGGTCTCGGGTATCGGGCGGCGGCGGAGGGTTTGGCGACCACCTCCCAGCCCAGGGCGGCCGTGACCCAGCAAACCCTTCGGCGCTTGGCGCCCCGCCCAAGATCCCGCACGTCGCTCACAGGGACGTGGCCCCGGAGGCTTCAGGGCCCGGGGCCCGCGGTCCCTTGGGCATCGGCCCTGCCCACCCACGCGGCGCTAGGCGCAGCCCGGCCGCAGCCCGGGCCGGCCCTCCTGCCCGACAGCAGCTGGCCCGAAGCCACCGGGAGCCACCATTGAGTCGCCACGGGCCCTGAGCCCCGGCAAGGCCACCCTTGCCCCCACAGCCCCCGCCGAGCTCAGGACCCCGCCCCTGGTGGCCGGCAGGCCCGGGGAAGCGGGCCCTGCCCTCAATGCCGCTCTAGCACCCAACCGCGGTGACACGCCAGAGGGGCGGGGTGGTGGTGGGGCGGGGCTTTTGTCGGAGGGAGCTGTGGAGGGACACACCGGCACACAGGTGGCGGCGCCGGGGCTGGGCGCCGGTGGGGGCGGCCAGGTGCAGGTCGAGGGGCTCGCGGGCCGAAAGGACGGCAACTGGGCCCGTGGCGGAGTCTGGGTCCGGGCCAGCCACGCCGGGAGCGTCTGAGGTGCGGCTGCCTTCCAGGGCCGCCTTCTGGCCGCCTGGCCGGCCGGTCCGGCGGGGAGCGCCCCCGCCGGCGCGCGCCGTGGTGGGAGGGGCCTGAGGAGGTGGGGCCTGCAGCGGGGTCCGGCGGGGGCGGAGCCGGCGGCCCCCGCCGCGGGCGAGTAAAGGAGAAGGCGGGCGGAGCGGGAGGCAAAAAGCCTACAGCACCCGGTATTCCCAGGCGGTCTCCCATCCAAGTACTAACCAGGCCCGACCCTGCTTAGCTTCCGAGATCAGACGAGATCGGGCGCGTTCAGGGTGGTATGGCCGTAGACGGGGGCGGGGGCCGACGGCTGCCTCTTGAGGCCCAGTTTCGCTGGCGCTGGCGCCTTAACACCAGCCTGGCGGCCAGCCCGCCCCGGCAGGGCCCCCTCGCCCGCCCAGGCAGGGGGAACGGAGGTCTCGGGTATCGGGCGGCGGCGGAGGGTTTGGCGACCACCTCCCAGCCCAGGGCGGCCGTGACCCAGCAAACCCTTCGGCGCTTGGCGCCCCGCCCAAGATCCCGCACGTCGCTCACAGGGACGTGGCCCCGGAGGCTTCAGGGCCCGGGGCCCGCGGTCCCTTGGGCATCGGCCCTGCCCGCCCACGCGGCGCTAGGCGCAGCCCGGCCGCAGCCCGGGCCGGCCCTCCTGCCCGACAGCAGCCGGCCCGAAGCCACCGGGAGCCACCATTGAGTCGCCACGGCCCCTCAGCCCCGGCAAGGCCACCCTTGCCCCCACAGCCCCCGCCGAGCTCAGGACCCCGCCCCTGGTGGCCGGCAGGCCCGGGGAAGCGGCCCCTGCCCTCGATCCCGCTCCCGCACCCGGCCGCGGTGACACGCCAGAGGGGCGGGGTGGTGGTGGGGCGGGGCTTTTGTCGGAGGGAGCTGTGGAGGGACACACCGGCACACAGGTGGCGGCGCCGGGGCTGGGCGCCGGTGGGGGCGGCCAGGTGCAGGTCGAGGGGCTCGCGGGCCGAAAGGACGGCAACTGGGCCCGCGGCGGAGTCTGGGTCCGGGCCAGCCACGCCGGGAGCGTCTGGGGTGCGGCTGCCTTCCAGGGCCGCCTTCTGGCCGCCTGGCCGGCCGGGCCGGCGGGGAGCGCCCCGCCGGCGCGCGCCGTGGTGGGAGGGGCCTGAGGAGGTGGGGCCTGCAGCGGGGTCCGGCGGGGGCGGAGCCGGCGGCCCCCGCCGCGGGCGAGTAAAGGAGAAGGCGGGCGGAGCGGGAGGCAAAAAGCCTACAGCACCCGGTATTCCCAGGCGGTCTCCCATCCAAGTACTAACCAGGCCCGACCCTGCTTAGCTTCCGAGATCAGACGAGATCGGGCGCGTTCAGGGTGGTATGGCCGTAGACGGGGGCGGGGGGCCGCGGGCAGCCTCTTGAGGCCCAGTTTCGCTGGCGCTGGCGCCTTATCGCCAGCCTGGCGGCCAGCCCGCCCCGGCAGGGCCCCCTCGCCCGCCCAGGCAGGGGGAACGGAGGTCTCGGGTATCGGGCGGCGGCGGAGGGTTTGGCGACCACCTCCCAGCCCAGGGCGGCCGTGACCCAGCAAACCCTTCGGCGCTTGGCGCCCCGCCCAAGATCCCGCACGTCGCTCACAGGGACGTGGCCCCGGAGGCTTCAGGGCCCGGGGCCCGCGGTCCCTTGGGCATCGGCCCTGCCCGCCCACGCGGCGCTAGGCGCAGCCCGGCCGCAGCCCGGGCCGGCCCTCCTGCCCGACAGCAGCCGGCCCGAAGCCACCGGGAGCCACCATTGAGTCGCCACGGCCCCTCAGCCCCGGCAAGGCCACCCTTGCCCCCACAGCCCCCGCCGAGCTCAGGACCCCGCCCCTGGTGGCCGGCAGGCCCGGGGAAGCGGCCCCTGCCCTCGATCCCGCTCCCGCACCCGGCCGCGGTGACACGCCAGAGGGGCGGGGTGGTCGTGGGGCGGGGCTTTTGTCGGAGGGAGCTGTGGAGGGACACACCGGCACACAGGTGGCGGCGCCGGGGCTGGGCGCCGGTGGGGGCGGCCAGGTGCAGGTCGAGGGGCTCGCGGGCCGAAAGGACGGCAACTGGGCCCATGGCGGAGTCTGGGTCTGGAGGGCTCTGAGCCTCCATTCGCTCTGGTGCCTCGGGTCTACCGGCCCGACGCCTGGTAGCGCGACACCCCACCGGCCCACAGACGTAGCCTCCCCAGCTGTGCTCACAGCGAGTCCAACCGCAGCCTGCATCCCTCCACGGGACACTTGGATTACTCCCGCGATCCCCACGAGGTGCGGCACCCGGCGGCCGAATGGGCTGAGATCCTGCCCTTGCGGCGCCCTGTGGCCACCTCCGCCTCCCTCACGGTACTGGCCGAGGCCTCGGACCAGTGGGCCCCGGCTCCCAGCTCAGCGCTGCTCCTCCGCCCCTCTCACCTCCTGCCCGACGTCCAGGCTACCGAGCACCCTCCACCCCCGCCCACCTTCATGCCACTCAGCCGGAACCCGGGAGGCAATGCCAAATACCAGGTGTATGACAGTCTGGTGCTGAAGCGGCAACAGCAGGAGGGCCAAGCGCGGGCCAACTCGCTGCTACCTTCCACCTCGGCCTCCAGGCCCTCTCTGCACGGGAGCCAGACTGGGAAAATGAACTTACCAGCAGCAAATGGGGTCAGGGGCAGGGGGCGGCAGGGCATGGAGAGAGGAATAAAGAGCGCCAGAGTCCAGGAAACATTGGTGGTCTGTGGCTTGGAAGCGCCACTCCTTCTGCCAGCCTGGGTCCCTGCGCTTGGCTTCCTGCAATAAGAAGCCAGTGTCCCCTTGTTGGCCTGAGGGTCCCTTTGGTTTAGTGGCCACAGTTCTGCCAGCAGGCCCCTCCTGGTCCTATACCATGCAGTAAGTACATCTGCAGCTGCAGACTCCAAACCCCTGGTCTCTGGGCACCTCCTCTGTGTCTCAGCTGTCCCTGTCCACAGAGAGCCTCATACAAGAAGTTGCTTCCAAACTGGGAGGTTCCACATCTGGGCAGGTCCAGCTCCAGGCCCAGTGAAGGGCATGAAGAAGGCTGAGGCTCTGGACTCCAGCCAGGCCTTCAGCAGGCCTCTGAGGCCAAGGTCTTCCTAGTCTCAAGAGGGGCCAAGAGACGCAATGTGTCATTTGAACAAGTGAGTCAGCGGGCGGTGAGCGAATGAATGACCGCTCGAGGGGATGTATGCCGGCCACCGGGCCCTGTTTGACTGTCCAGGCTCAGCTTACCTGACCCTGGTTACCAGGGAATGCCACTCTGGGCCCTCCTTTTCATCCCCCTCCCTCACTGTGACCTCACCACCTGCCCCATTATGACCCAGTCTGGCTCCCAGTTAAAACTGGAGGGCAGAGGGCCCAGGCAGTCCTGGGACCAACGGCCATGGGTGAGCGAAACTACTACCGAGCCGAGCCGTTCACTGGCCCCATCCCCAGGAAATGCCAGGAGCAAGGATACTCAATTCTTCTGATCCCGGTCAGCTTCATCTTGCTCAACGTGGGGATCAACATGGTGACTATGGTCAGGGCAGGATCTGTGCAGCGCGGTTGGGGGAGCTCTGGGGTCTTGAAGGGGCTGAGGTGGGAGGGCTGCTGGGGTGTGACCGGACAAGGGTTGGATTTCAGGGCTCACCCTGCTCCCGGCCTCCCCCCTCCCCTTCTTCCCTCAACTCTGGAGGCATCTGAAGAGATTCTTGCGGGCACTTTTCAATCGTATTTTCCACAAAGGTGAGTGGGCGCCGGCGTGGGTTCAGGGGATGTGGGCCTGTCCCCTTTCTTCTATCCCTGCCTTGATTCTCAGCCCCTCAGGAACCCAGGCCCTGACCCATCTCGCCTTTCCCCACAGACAAGCAAGCCAGCTGTGTAGGCACCCATCGCATGTGCATGCGCTGCTCCGTGGATCCCAAGAACCTGTGCTCAAGAGTTTCTTCCCACTTCAGCCATCGCCCAAGCTTCCTGCTCGGGCAGGTAAACCACCTTGACTACTGCCAGCAGCGGGGCTCGGCGGGGGCGGAGCCGGCGGCCCCCCCGCCGCGGGCGAGTAAAGGAGAAGGCGGGCGGAGCGGGAGGCAAAAAGCCTACAGCACCCGGTATTCCCAGGCGGTCTCCCATCCAAGTACTAACCAGGCCCGACCCTGCTTAGCTTCCGAGATCAGACGAGATCGGGCGCGTTCAGGGTGGTATGGCCGTAGACGGGGGCGGGGGCCGACGGCTGCCTCTTGAGGCCCAGTTTCGCTGGCGCTGGCGCCTTAACGCCAGCCTGGCGGCCAGCCCGCCCCGGCAGGGCCCCCTCGCCCGCCCAGGCAGGGGGAACGGAGGTCTCGGGTATCGGGCGGCGGCGGAGGGTTTGGCGACCACCTCCCAGCCCAGGGCGGCCGTGACCCAGCAAACCCTTCGGCGCTTGGCGCCCCGCCCAAGATCCCGCACGTCGCTCACAGGGACGTGGCCCCGGAGGCTTCAGGGCCCGGGGCCCGCGGTCCCTTGGGCATCGGCCCTGCCCGCCCACGCGGCGCTAGGCGCAGCCCGGCCGCAGCCCGGGCCGGCCCTCCTGCCCGACAGCAGCCGGCCCGAAGCCACCGGGAGCCACCATTGAGTCGCCACGGCCCCTCAGCCCCGGCAAGGCCACCCTTGCCCCCACAGCCCCCGCCGAGCTCAGGACCCCGCCCCTGGTGGCCGGCAGGCCCGGGGAAGCGGCCCCTGCCCTCGATCCCGCTCCCGCACCCGGCCGCGGTGACACGCCAGAGGGGCGGGGTGGTGGTGGGGCGGGGCTTTTGTCGGAGGGAGCTGTGGAGGGACACACCGGCACACAGGTGGCGGCGCCGGGGCTGGGCGCCGGTGGGGGCGGCCAGGTGCAGGTCGAGGGGCTCGCGGGCCGAAAGGACGGCAACTGGGCCCGCGGCGGAGTCTGGGTCCGGGCCAGCCACGCCGGGAGCGTCTGGGGTGCGGCTGCCTTCCAGGGCCGCCTTCTGGCCGCCTGGCCGGCCGGGCCGGCGGGGAGCGCCCCCGCCGGCGCGCGCCGTGGTGGGAGGGGCCTGAGGAGGTGGGGCCTGCAGCGGGGTCCGGCGGGGGCGGAGCCGGCGGCCCCCGCCGCGGGCGAGTAAAGGAGAAGGCGGGCGGAGCGGGAGGCAAAAAGCCTACAGCACCCGGTATTCCCAGGCGGTCTCCCATCCAAGTACTAACCAGGCCCGACCCTGCTTAGCTTCCGAGATCAGACGAGATCGGGCGCGTTCAGGGTGGTATGGCCGTAGACGGGGGCGGGGGCCGACGGCTGCCTCTTGAGGCCCAGTTTCGCTGGCGCTGGCGCCTTAACGCCAGCCTGGCGGCCAGCCCGCCCCGGCAGGGCCCCCTCGCCCGCCCAGGCAGGGGGAACGGAGGTCTCGGGTATCGGGCGGCGGCGGAGGGTTTGGCGACCACCTCCCAGCCCAGGGCGGCCGTGACCCAGCAAACCCTTCGGCGCTTGGCGCCCCGCTCAAGATCCCGCACGTCGCTCACAGGGACGTGGCCCCGGAGGCTTCAGGGCCCGGGGCCCGCGGTCCCTTGGGCATCGGCCCTGCCCGCCCACGCGGCGCTAGGCGCAGCCCGGCCGCAGCCCGGGCCGGCCCTCCTGCCCGACAGCAGCCGGCCCGAAGCCACCGGGAGCCACCATTGAGTCGCCACGGCCCCTCAGCCCCGGCAAGGCCACCCTTGCCCCCACAGCCCCCGCCGAGCTCAGGACCCCGCCCCTGGTGGCCGGCAGGCCCGGGGAAGCGGCCCCTGCCCTCAATGCCGCTCCAGCACCCAACCGCGGTGACACGCCAGGGGGGCGGGGTGGTGGTGGGGCGGGGCTTTTGTCGGAGGGAGCTGTGGAGGGACACACCGGCACACAGGTGGCGGCGCCGGGGCTGGGCGCCGGTGGGGGCGGCCAGGTGCAGGTCGAGGGGCTCGCGGGCCGAAAGGACGGCAACTGGGCCCGCGGCGGAGTCTGGGTCCGGGCCAGCCACGCCGGGAGCGTCTGGGGTGCGGCTGCCTTCCAGGGCCGCCTTCTGGCCGCCTGGCCGGCCGGGCCGGCGGGGAGCGCCCCCGCCGGCGCGCGCCGTGGTGGGAGGGGCCTGAGGAGGTGGGGCCTGCAGCGGGGTCCGGCGGGGGCGGAGCCGGCGGCCCCCGCCGCGGGCGAGTAAAGGAGAAGGCGGGCGGAGCGGGAGGCAAAAAGCCTACAGCACCCGGTATTCCCAGGCGGTCTCCCATCCAAGTACTAACCAGGCCCGACCCTGCTTAGCTTCCGAGATCAGACGAGATCGGGCGCGTTCAGGGTGGTATGGCCGTAGACGGGGGCGGGGGCCGACGGCTGCCTCTTGAGGCCCAGTTTCGCTGGCGCTGGCGCCTTAACGCCAGCCTGGCGGCCAGCCCGCCCCGGCAGGGCCCCCTCGCCCGCCCAGGCAGGGGGAACGGAGGTCTCGGGTATCGGGCGGCGGCGGAGGGTTTGGCGACCACCTCCCAGCCCAGGGCGGCCGTGACCCAGCAAACCCTTCGGCGCTTGGCGCCCCGCCCAAGATCCCGCACGTCGCTCACAGGGACGTGGCCCCGGAGGCTTCAGGGCCCGGGGCCCGCGGTCCCTTGGGCATCGGCCCTGCCCGCCCACGCGGCGCTAGGCGCAGCCCGGCCGCAGCCCGGGCCGGCCCTCCTGCCCGACAGCAGCCGGCCCGAAGCCACCGGGAGCCACCATTGAGTCGCCACGGCCCCTCAGCCCCGGCAAGGCCACCCTTGCCCCCACAGCCCCCGCCGAGCTCAGGACCCCGCCCCTGGTGGCCGGCAGGCCCGGGGAAGCGGCCCCTGCCCTCGATCCCGCTCCCGCACCCGGCCGCGGTGACACGCCAGAGGGGCGGGGTGGTGGTGGGGCGGGGCTTTTGTCGGAGGGAGCTGTGGAGGGACACACCGGCACACAGGTGGCGGCGCCGGGGCTGGGCGCCGGTGGGGGCGGCCAGGTGCAGGTCGAGGGGCTCGCGGGCCGAAAGGACGGCAACTGGGCCCGCGGCGGAGTCTGGGTCCGGGCCAGCCACGCCGGGAGCGTCTGGGGTGCGGCTGCCTTCCAGGGCCGCCTTCTGGCCGCCTGGCCGGCCGGGCCGGCGGGGAGCGCCCCCGCCGGCGCGCGCCGTGGTGGGAGGGGCCTGAGGAGGTGGGGCCTGCAGCGGGGTCCGGCGGGGGCGGAGCCGGCGGCCCCCGCCGCGGGCGAGTAAAGGAGAAGGCGGGCGGAGCGGGAGGCAAAAAGCCTACAGCACCCGGTATTCCCAGGCGGTCTCCCATCCAAGTACTAACCAGGCCCGACCCTGCTTAGCTTCCGAGATCAGACGAGATCGGGCGCGTTCAGGGTGGTATGGCCGTAGACGGGGGCGGGGGCCGACGGCTGCCTCTTGAGGCCCAGTTTCGCTGGCGCTGGCGCCTTAACGCCAGCCTGGCGGCCAGCCCGCCCCGGCAGGGCCCCCTCGCCCGCCCAGGCAGGGGGAACGGAGGTCTCGGGTATCGGGCGGCGGCGGAGGGTTTGGCGACCACCTCCCAGCCCAGGGCGGCCGTGACCCAGCAAACCCTTCGGCGCTTGGCGCCCCGCTCAAGATCCCGCACGTCGCTCACAGGGACGTGGCCCCGGAGGCTTCAGGGCCCGGGGCCCGCGGTCCCTTGGGCATCGGCCCTGCCCGCCCACGCGGCGCTAGGCGCAGCCCGGCCGCAGCCCGGGCCGGCCCTCCTGCCCGACAGCAGCCGGCCCGAAGCCACCGGGAGCCACCATTGAGTCGCCACGGCCCCTCAGCCCCGGCAAGGCCACCCTTGCCCCCACAGCCCCCGCCGAGCTCAGGACCCCGCCCCTGGTGGCCGGCAGGCCCGGGGAAGCGGCCCCTGCCCTCGATCCCGCTCCCGCACCCGGCCGCGGTGACACGCCAGAGGGGCGGGGTGGTGGTGGGGCGGGGCTTTTGTCGGAGGGAGCTGTGGAGGGACACACCGGCACACAGGTGGCGGCGCCGGGGCTGGGCGCCGGTGGGGGCGGCCAGGTGCAGGTCGAGGGGCTCGCGGGCCGAAAGGACGGCAACTGGGCCCGCGGCGGAGTCTGGGTCCGGGCCAGCCACGCCGGGAGCGTCTGGGGTGCGGCTGCCTTCCAGGGCCGCCTTCTGGCCGCCTGGCCGGCCGGGCCGGCGGGGAGCGCCCCGCCGGCGCGCGCCGTGGTGGGAGGGGCCTGAGGAGGTGGGGCCTGCAGCGGGGTCCGGCGGGGGCGGAGCCGGCGGTCCCCGCCGCGGGCGAGTAAAGGAGAAGGCGGGCGGAGCGGGAGGCAAAAAGCCTACAGCACCCGGTATTCCCAGGCGGTCTCCCATCCAAGTACTAACCAGGCCCGACCCTGCTTAGCTTCCGAGATCAGACGAGATCGGGCGCGTTCAGGGTGGTATGGCCGTAGACGGGGGCGGGGGGCCGCGGGCAGCCTCTTGAGGCCCAGTTTCGCTGGCGCTGGCGCCTTATCGCCAGCCTGGCGGCCAGCCCGCCCCGGCAGGGCCCCCTCGCCCGCCCAGGCAGGGGGAACGGAGGTCTCGGGTATCGGGCGGCGGCGGAGGGTTTGGCGACCACCTCCCAGCCCAGGGCGGCCGTGACCCAGCAAACCCTTCGGCGCTTGGCGCCCCGCCCAAGATCCCGCACGTCGCTCACAGGGACGTGGCCCCGGAGGCTTCAGGGCCCGGGGCCCGCGGTCCCTTGGGCATCGGCCCTGCCCGCCCACGCGGCGCTAGGCGCAGCCCGGCCGCAGCCCGGGCCGGCCCTCCTGCCCGACAGCAGCCGGCCCGAAGCCACCGGGAGCCACCATTGAGTCGCCACGGCCCCTCAGCCCCGGCAAGGCCACCCTTGCCCCCACAGCCCCCGCCGAGCTCAGGACCCCGCCCCTGGTGGCCGGCAGGCCCGGGGAAGCGGCCCCTGCCCTCGATCCCGCTCCCGCACCCGGCCGCGGTGACACGCCAGAGGGGCGGGGTGGTGGTGGGGCGGGGCTTTTGTCGGAGGGAGCTGTGGAGGGACACACCGGCACACAGGTGGCGGCGCCGGGGCTGGGCGCCGGTGGGGGCGGCCAGGTGCAGGTCGAGGGGCTCGCGGGCCGAAAGGACGGCAACTGGGCCCATGGCGGAGTCTGGGTCTGGAGGGCTCTGAGCCTCCATTCGCTCTGGTGCCTCGGGTCTACCGGCCCGACGCCTCGTAGCGCGACACCCCACCGGCCCACAGACGTAGCCTCCCCAGCTGTGCTCACAGCGAGTCCAACCGCAGCCTGCATCCCTCCACGGGACACTTGGATTACTCCCGCGATCCCCACGAGGTGCGGCACCCGGCGGCCGAATGGGCTGAGATCCTGCCCTTGCGGCGCCCTGTGGCCACCTCCGCCTCCCTCACGGTACTGGCCGAGGCCTCGGACCAGTGGGCCCCGGCTCCCAGCTCAGCGCTGCTCCTCCGCCCCTCTCACCTCCTGCCCGACGTCCAGGCTACCGAGCACCCTCCACCCCCGCCCACCTTCATGCCACTCAGCCGGAACCCGGGAGGCAATGCCAAATACCAGGTGTATGACAGTCTGGTGCTGAAGCGGCAACAGCAGGAGGGCCAAGCGCGGGCCAACTCGCTGCTACCTTCCACCTCGGCCTCCAGGCCCTCTCTGCACGGGAGCCAGACTGGGAAAATGAACTTACCAGCAGCAAATGGGGTCAGGGGCAGGGGGCGGCAGGGCATGGAGAGAGGAATAAAGAGCGCCAGAGTCCAGGAAACATTGGTGGTCTGTGGCTTGGAAGCGCCACTCCTTCTGCCAGCCTGGGTCCCTGCGCTTGGCTTCCTGCAATAAGAAGCCAGTGTCCCCTTGTTGGCCTGAGGGTCCCTTTGGTTTAGTGGCCACAGTTCTGCCAGCAGGCCCCTCCTGGTCCTATACCATGCACTAAGTACATCTGCAGCTGCAGACTCCAAACCCCTGGTCTCTGGGCACCTCCTCTGTGTCTCAGCTGTCCCTGTCCACAGAGAGCCTCATACAAGAAGTTGCTTCCAAACTGGGAGGTTCCACATCTGGGCAGGTCCAGCTCCAGGCCCAGTGAAGGGCATGAAGAAGGCTGAGGCTCTGGACTCCAGCCAGGCCTTCAGCAGGCCTCTGAGGCCAAGGTCTTCCTAGTCTCAAGAGGGGCCAAGAGACGCAATGTGTCATTTGAACAAGTGAGTCAGCGGGCGGTGAGCGAATGAATGACCGCTCGAGGGGATGTATGCCGGCCACCGGGCCCTGTTTGACTGTCCAGGCTCAGCTTACCTGACCCTGGTTACCAGGGAATGCCACTCTGGGCCCTCCTTTTCATCCCCCTCCCTCACTGTGACCTCACCACCTGCCCCATTATGACCCAGTCTGGCTCCCAGTTAAAACTGGAGGGCAGAGGGCCCAGGCAGTCCTGGGACCAACGGCCATGGGTGAGCGAAACTACTACCGAGCCGAGCCGTTCACTGGCCCCATCCCCAGGAAATGCCAGCAGCAAGGATACTCAATTCTTCTGATCCCGGTCAGCTTCATCTTGCTCAACGTGGGGATCAACATGGTGACTATGGTCAGGGCAGGATCTGTGCAGCGCGGTTGGGGGAGCTCTGGGGTCTTGAAGGGGCTGAGGTGGGAGGGCTGCTGGGGTGTGACCGGACAAGGGTTGGATTTCAGGGCTCACCCTGCTCCCGGCCTCCCCCCTCCCCTTCTTCCCTCAACTCTGGAGGCATCTGAAGAGATTCTTGCGGGCACTTTTCAATCGTATTTTCCACAAAGGTGAGTGGGCGCCGGCGTGGGTTCAGGGGATGTGGGCCTGTCCCCTTTCTTCTATCCCTGCCTTGATTCTCAGCCCCTCAGGAACCCAGGCCCTGACCCATCTCGCCTTTCCCCACAGACAAGCAAGCCAGCTGTGTAGGCACCCATCGCATGTGCATGCGCTGCTCCGTGGATCCCAAGAACCTGTGCTCAAGAGTTTCTTCCCACTTCAGCCATCGCCCAAGCTTCCTGCTCGGGCAGGTAAACCACCTTGACTACTGCCAGCAGCGGGGCTCGGCGGGGGCGGAGCCGGCGGCCCCCCCGCCGCGGGCGAGTAAAGGAGAAGGCGGGCGGAGCGGGAGGCAAAAAGCCTACAGCACCCGGTATTCCCAGGCGGTCTCCCATCCAAGTACTAACCAGGCCCGACCCTGCTTAGCTTCCGAGATCAGACGAGATCGGGCGCGTTCAGGGTGGTATGGCCGTAGACGGGGGCGGGGGGCCGCGGGCGGCCTCTTGAGGCCCAGTTTCGCTGGCGCTGGCGCCTAAACGCCAGCCTGGCGGCCAGCCCGCCCCGGCAGGGCCCCCTCGCCCGCCCAGGCAGGGGGAACGGAGGTCTCGGGTATCGGGCGGCGGCGGAGGGTTTGGCGACCACCTCCCAGCCCAGGGCGGCCGTGACCCAGCAAACCCTTCGGCGCTTGGCGCCCCGCCCAAGATCCCGCACGTCGCTCACAGGGACGTGGCCCCGGAGGCTTCAGGGCCCGGGGCCCGCGGTCCCTTGGGCATCGGCCCTGCCCACCCACGCGGCGCTAGGCGCAGCCCGGCCGCAGCCCGGGCCGGCCCTCCTGCCCGACAGCAGCTGGCCCGAAGCCACTGGGAGCCACCATTGAGTCGCCACGGGCCCTGAGCCCCGGCAAGGCCACCCTTGCCCCCACAGCCCCCGCCGAGCTCAGGACCCCGCCCCTGGTGGCCGGCAGGCCCGGGGAAGCGGCCCCTGCCCTCAATGCCGCTCCAGCACCCAACCGCGGTGACACGCCAGGGGGGCGGGGTGGTGGTGGGGCGGGGCTTTTGTCGGAGGGAGCTGTGGAGGGACACACCGGCACACAGGTGGCGGCGCCGGGGCTGGGCGCCGGTGGGGGCGGCCAGGTGCAGGTCGAGGGGCTCGCGGGCCGAAAGGACGGCAACTGGGCCCGCGGCGGAGTCTGGGTCCGGGCCAGCCACGCCGGGAGCGTCTGGGGTGCGGCTGCCTTCCAGGGCCGCCTTCTGGCCGCCTGGCCGGCCGGGCCGGCGGGGAGCGCCCCCGCCGGCGCGCGCCGTGGTGGGAGGGGCCTGAGGAGGTGGGGCCTGCAGCGGGGTCCGGCGGGGGCGGAGCCGGCGGCCCCCGCCGCGGGCGAGTAAAGGAGAAGGCGGGCGGAGCGGGAGGCAAAAAGCCTACAGCACCCGGTATTCCCAGGCGGTCTCCCATCCAAGTACTAACCAGGCCCGACCCTGCTTAGCTTCCGAGATCAGACGAGATCGGGCGCGTTCAGGGTGGTATGGCCGTAGACGGGGGCGGGGGCCGACGGCTGCCTCTTGAGGCCCAGTTTCGCTGGCGCTGGCGCCTTAACGCCAGCCTGGCGGCCAGCCCGCCCCGGCAGGGCCCCCTCGCCCGCCCAGGCAGGGGGAACGGAGGTCTCGGGTATCGGGCGGCGGCGGAGGGTTTGGCGACCACCTCCCAGCCCAGGGCGGCCGTGACCCAGCAAACCCTTCGGCGCTTGGCGCCCCGCCCAAGATCCCGCACGTCGCTCACAGGGACGTGGCCCCGGAGGCTTCAGGGCCCGGGGCCCGCGGTCCCTTGGGCATCGGCCCTGCCCGCCCACGCGGCGCTAGGCGCAGCCCGGCCGCAGCCCGGGCCGGCCCTCCTGCCCGACAGCAGCCGGCCCGAAGCCACCGGGAGCCACCATTGAGTCGCCACGGCCCCTCAGCCCCGGCAAGGCCACCCTTGCCCCCACAGCCCCCGCCGAGCTCAGGACCCCGCCCCTGGTGGCCGGCAGGCCCGGGGAAGCGGCCCCTGCCCTCGATCCCGCTCCCGCACCCGGCCGCGGTGACACGCCAGAGGGGCGGGGTGGTGGTGGGGCGGGGCTTTTGTCGGAGGGAGCTGTGGAGGGACACACCGGCACACAGGTGGCGGCGCCGGGGCTGGGCGCCGGTGGGGGCGGCCAGGTGCAGGTCGAGGGGCTCGCGGGCCGAAAGGACGGCAACTGGGCCCGCGGCGGAGTCTGGGTCCGGGCCAGCCACGCCGGGAGCGTCTGGGGTGCGGCTGCCTTCCAGGGCCGCCTTCTGGCCGCCTGGCCGGCCGGGCCGGCGGGGAGCGCCCCGCCGGCGCGCGCCGTGGTGGGAGGGGCCTGAGGAGGTGGGGCCTGCAGCGGGGTCCGGCGGGGGCGGAGCCGGCGGTCCCCGCCGCGGGCGAGTAAAGGAGAAGGCGGGCGGAGCGGGAGGCAAAAAGCCTACAGCACCCGGTATTCCCAGGCGGTCTCCCATCCAAGTACTAACCAGGCCCGACCCTGCTTAGCTTCCGAGATCAGACGAGATCGGGCGCGTTCAGGGTGGTATGGCCGTAGACGGGGGCGGGGGCCGACGGCTGCCTCTTGAGGCCCAGTTTCGCTGGCGCTGGCGCCTTAACGCCAGCCTGGCGGCCAGCCCGCCCCGGCAGGGCCCCCTCGCCCGCCCAGGCAGGGGGAACGGAGGTCTCGGGTATCGGGCGGCGGCGGAGGGTTTGGCGACCACCTCCCAGCCCAGGGCGGCCGTGACCCAGCAAACCCTTCGGCGCTTGGCGCCCCGCCCAAGATCCCGCACGTCGCTCACAGGGACGTGGCCCCGGAGGCTTCAGGGCCCGGGGCCCGCGGTCCCTTGGGCATCGGCCCTGCCCGCCCACGCGGCGCTAGGCGCAGCCCGGCCGCAGCCCGGGCCGGCCCTCCTGCCCGACAGCAGCCGGCCCGAAGCCACCGGGAGCCACCATTGAGTCGCCACGGCCCCTCAGCCCCGGCAAGGCCACCCTTGCCCCCACAGCCCCCGCCGAGCTCAGGACCCCGCCCCTGGTGGCCGGCAGGCCCGGGGAAGCGGCCCCTGCCCTCGATCCCGCTCCCGCACCCGGCCGCGGTGACACGCCAGAGGGGCGGGGTGGTGGTGGGGCGGGGCTTTTGTCGGAGGGAGCTGTGGAGGGACACACCGGCACACAGGTGGCGGCGCCGGGGCTGGGCGCCGGTGGGGGCGGCCAGGTGCAGGTCGAGGGGCTCGCGGGCCGAAAGGACGGCAACTGGGCCCGCGGCGGAGTCTGGGTCCGGGCCAGCCACGCCGGGAGCGTCTGGGGTGCGGCTGCCTTCCAGGGCCGCCTTCTGGCCGCCTGGCCGGCCGGGCCGGCGGGGAGCGCCCCGCCGGCGCGCGCCGTGGTGGGAGGGGCCTGAGGAGGTGGGGCCTGCAGCGGGGTCCGGCGGGGGCGGAGCCGGCGGCCCCCGCCGCGGGCGAGTAAAGGAGAAGGCGGGCGGAGCGGGAGGCAAAAAGCCTACAGCACCCGGTATTCCCAGGCGGTCTCCCATCCAAGTACTAACCAGGCCCGACCCTGCTTAGCTTCCGAGATCAGACGAGATCGGGCGCGTTCAGGGTGGTATGGCCGTAGACGGGGGCGGGGGGCCGCGGGCAGCCTCTTGAGGCCCAGTTTCGCTGGCGCTGGCGCCTTATCGCCAGCCTGGCGGCCAGCCCGCCCCGGCAGGGCCCCCTCGCCCGCCCAGGCAGGGGGAACGGAGGTCTCGGGTATCGGGCGGCGGCGGAGGGTTTGGCGACCACCTCCCAGCCCAGGGCGGCCGTGACCCAGCAAACCCTTCGGCGCTTGGCGCCCCGCCCAAGATCCCGCACGTCGCTCACAGGGACGTGGCCCCGGAGGCTTCAGGGCCCGGGGCCCGCGGTCCCTTGGGCATCGGCCCTGCCCGCCCACGCGGCGCTAGGCGCAGCCCGGCCGCAGCCCGGGCCGGCCCTCCTGCCCGACAGCAGCCGGCCCGAAGCCACCGGGAGCCACCATTGAGTCGCCACGGCCCCTCAGCCCCGGCAAGGCCACCCTTGCCCCCACAGCCCCCGCCGAGCTCAGGACCCCGCCCCTGGTGGCCGGCAGGCCCGGGGAAGCGGCCCCTGCCCTCGATCCCGCTCCCGCACCCGGCCGCGGTGACACGCCAGAGGGGCGGGGTGGTGGTGGGGCGGGGCTTTTGTCGGAGGGAGCTGTGGAGGGACACACCGGCACACAGGTGGCGGCGCCGGGGCTGGGCGCCGGTGGGGGCGGCCAGGTGCAGGTCGAGGGGCTCGCGGGCCGAAAGGACGGCAACTGGGCCCGCGGCGGAGTCTGGGTCCGGGCCAGCCACGCCGGGAGCGTCTGGGGTGCGGCTGCCTTCCAGGGCCGCCTTCTGGCCGCCTGGCCGGCCGGGCCGGCGGGGAGCGCCCCGCCGGCGCGCGCCGTGGTGGGAGGGGCCTGAGGAGGTGGGGCCTGCAGCGGGGTCCGGCGGGGGCGGAGCCGGCGGCCCCCGCCGCGGGCGAGTAAAGGTGAAGGCGGGCGGAGCGGGAGGCAAAAAGCCTACAGCACCCGGTATTCCCAGGCGGTCTCCCATCCAAGTACTAACCAGGCCCGACCCTGCTTAGCTTCCGAGATCAGACGAGATCGGGCGCGTTCAGGGTGGTATGGCCGTAGACGGGGGCGGGGGGCCGCGGGCGGCCTCTTGAGGCCCAGTTTCGCTGGCGCTGGCGCCTTATCGCCAGCCTGGCGGCCAGCCCGCCCCGGCAGGGCCCCCTCGCCCGCCCAGGCAGGGGGAACGGAGGTCTCGGGTATCGGGCGGCGGCGGAGGGTTTGGCGACCACCTCCCAGCCCAGGGCGGCCGTGACCCAGCAAACCCTTCGGCGCTTGGCGCCCCGCCCAAGATCCCGCACGTCGCTCACAGGGACGTGGCCCCGGAGGCTTCAGGGCCCGGGGCCCGCGGTCCCTTGGGCATCGGCCCTGCCCGCCCACGCGGCGCTAGGCGCAGCCCGGCCGCAGCCCGGGCCGGCCCTCCTGCCCGACAGCAGCCGGCCCGAAGCCACCGGGAGCCACCATTGAGTCGCCACGGCCCCTCAGCCCCGGCAAGGCCACCCTTGCCCCCACAGCCCCCGCCGAGCTCAGGACCCCGCCCCTGGTGGCCGGCAGGCCCGGGGAAGCGGCCCCTGCCCTCGATCCCGCTCCCGCACCCGGCCGCGGTGACACGCCAGAGGGGCGGGGTGGTGGTGGGGCGGGGCTTTTGTCGGAGGGAGCTGTGGAGGGACACACCGGCACACAGGTGGCGGCGCCGGGGCTGGGCGCCGGTGGGGGCGGCCAGGTGCAGGTCGAGGGGCTCGCGGGCCGAAAGGACGGCAACTGGGCCCATGGCGGAGTCTGGGTCTGGAGGGCTCTGAGCCTCCATTCGCTCTGGTGCCTCGGGTCTACCGGCCCGACGCCTCGTAGCGCGACACCCCACCGGCCCACAGACGTAGCCTCCCCAGCTGTGCTCACAGCGAGTCCAACCGCAGCCTGCATCCCTCCACGGGACACTTGGATTACTCCCGCGATCCCCACGAGGTGCGGCACCCGGCGGCCGAATGGGCTGAGATCCTGCCCTTGCGGCGCCCTGTGGCCACCTCCGCCTCCCTCACGGTACTGGCCGAGGCCTCGGACCAGTGGGCCCCGGCTCCCAGCTCAGCGCTGCTCCTCCGCCCCTCTCACCTCCTGCCCGACGTCCAGGCTACCGAGCACCCTCCACCCCCGCCCACCTTCATGCCACTCAGCCGGAACCCGGGAGGCAATGCCAAATACCAGGTGTATGACAGTCTGGTGCTGAAGCGGCAACAGCAGGAGGGCCAAGCGCGGGCCAACTCGCTGCTACCTTCCACCTCGGCCTCCAGGCCCTCTCTGCACGGGAGCCAGACTGGGAAAATGAACTTACCAGCAGCAAATGGGGTCAGGGGCAGGGGGCGGCAGGGCATGGAGAGAGGAATAAAGAGCGCCAGAGTCCAGGAAACATTGGTGGTCTGTGGCTTGGAAGCGCCACTCCTTCTGCCAGCCTGGGTCCCTGCGCTTGGCTTCCTGCAATAAGAAGCCAGTGTCCCCTTGTTGGCCTGAGGGTCCCTTTGGTTTAGTGGCCACAGTTCTGCCAGCAGGCCCCTCCTGGTCCTATACCATGCACTAAGTACATCTGCAGCTGCAGACTCCAAACCCCTGGTCTCTGGGCACCTCCTCTGTGTCTCAGCTGTCCCTGTCCACAGAGAGCCTCATACAAGAAGTTGCTTCCAAACTGGGAGGTTCCACATCTGGGCAGGTCCAGCTCCAGGCCCAGTGAAGGGCATGAAGAAGGCTGAGGCTCTGGACTCCAGCCAGGCCTTCAGCAGGCCTCTGAGGCCAAGGTCTTCCTAGTCTCAAGAGGGGCCAAGAGACGCAATGTGTCATTTGAACAAGTGAGTCAGCGGGCGGTGAGCGAATGAATGACCGCTCGAGGGGATGTATGCCGGCCACCGGGCCCTGTTTGACTGTCCAGGCTCAGCTTACCTGACCCTGGTTACCAGGGAATGCCACTCTGGGCCCTCCTTTTCATCCCCCTCCCTCACTGTGACCTCACCACCTGCCCCATTATGACCCAGTCTGGCTCCCAGTTAAAACTGGAGGGCAGAGGGCCCAGGCAGTCCTGGGACCAACGGCCATGGGTGAGCGAAACTACTACCGAGCCGAGCCGTTCACTGGCCCCATCCCCAGGAAATGCCAGCAGCAAGGATACTCAATTCTTCTGATCCCGGTCAGCTTCATCTTGCTCAACGTGGGGATCAACATGGTGACTATGGTCAGGGCAGGATCTGTGCAGCGCGGTTGGGGGAGCTCTGGGGTCTTGAAGGGGCTGAGGTGGGAGGGCTGCTGGGGTGTGACCGGACAAGGGTTGGATTTCAGGGCTCACCCTGCTCCCGGCCTCCCCCCTCCCCTTCTTCCCTCAACTCTGGAGGCATCTGAAGAGATTCTTGCGGGCACTTTTCAATCGTATTTTCCACAAAGGTGAGTGGGCGCCGGCGTGGGTTCAGGGGATGTGGGCCTGTCCCCTTTCTTCTATCCCTGCCTTGATTCTCAGCCCCTCAGGAACCCAGGCCCTGACCCATCTCGCCTTTCCCCACAGACAAGCAAGCCAGCTGTGTAGGCACCCATCGCATGTGCATGCGCTGCTCCGTGGATCCCAAGAACCTGTGCTCAAGAGTTTCTTCCCACTTCAGCCATCGCCCAAGCTTCCTGCTCGGGCAGGTAAACCACCTTGACTACTGCCAGCAGCGGGGCTCGGCGGGGGCGGAGCCGGCGGCCCCCCCGCCGCGGGCGAGTAAAGGAGAAGGCGGGCGGAGCGGGAGGCAAAAAGCCTACAGCACCCGGTATTCCCAGGCGGTCTCCCATCCAAGTACTAACCAGGCCCGACCCTGCTTAGCTTCCGAGATCAGACGAGATCGGGCGCGTTCAGGGTGGTATGGCCGTAGACGGGGGCGGGGGGCCGCGGGCGGCCTCTTGAGGCCCAGTTTCGCTGGCGCTGGCGCCTAAACGCCAGCCTGGCGGCCAGCCCGCCCCGGCAGGGCCCCCTCGCCCGCCCAGGCAGGGGGAACGGAGGTCTCGGGTATCGGGCGGCGGCGGAGGGTTTGGCGACCACCTCCCAGCCCAGGGCGGCCGTGACCCAGCAAACCCTTCGGCGCTTGGCGCCCCGCCCAAGATCCCGCACGTCGCTCACAGGGACGTGGCCCCGGAGGCTTCAGGGCCCGGGGCCCGCGGTCCCTTGGGCATCGGCCCTGCCCACCCACGCGGCGCTAGGCGCAGCCCGGCCGCAGCCCGGGCCGGCCCTCCTGCCCGACAGCAGCTGGCCCGAAGCCACTGGGAGCCACCATTGAGTCGCCACGGGCCCTGAGCCCCGGCAAGGCCACCCTTGCCCCCACAGCCCCCGCCGAGCTCAGGACCCCGCCCCTGGTGGCCGGCAGGCCCGGGGAAGCGGCCCCTGCCCTCAATGCCGCTCCAGCACCCAACCGCGGTGACACGCCAGAGGGGCGGGGTGGTGGTGGGGCGGGGCTTTTGTCGGAGGGAGCTGTGGAGGGACACACCGGCACACAGGTGGCGGCGCCGGGGCTGGGCGCCGGTGGGGGCGGCCAGGTGCAGGTCGAGGGGCTCGCGGGCCGAAAGGACGGCAACTGGGCCCGCGGCGGAGTCTGGGTCCGGGCCAGCCACGCCGGGAGCGTCTGAGGTGCGGCTGCCTTCCAGGGCCGCCTTCTGGCCGCCTGGCCGGCCGGGCCGGCGGGGAGCGCCCCCGCCGGCGCGTGCCGTGGTGGGAGGGGCCTGAGGAGGTGGGGCCTGCAGCGGGGTCCGGCGGGGGCGGAGCCGGCGGCCCCCGCCGCGGGCGAGTAAAGGAGAAGGCGGGCGGAGCGGGAGGCAAAAAGCCTACAGCACCCGGTATTCCCAGGCGGTCTCCCATCCAAGTACTAACCAGGCCCGACCCTGCTTAGCTTCCGAGATCAGACGAGATCGGGCGCGTTCAGGGCGGTTTGGCCGTAGACGGGGGCGGGGGGCCGCGGGCGGCCTCTTGAGGCCCAGTTTCGCTGGCGCTGGCGCCTAAACGCCAGCCTGGCGGCCAGCCCGCCCCGGCAGGGCCCCCTCGCCCGCCCAGGCAGGGGGAACGGAGGTCTCGGGTATCGGGCGGCGGCGGAGGGTTTGGCGACCACCTCCCAGCCCAGGGCGGCCGTGACCCAGCAAACCCTTCGGCGCTTGGCGCCCCGCCCAAGATCCCGCACGTCGCTCACAGGGACGTGGCCCCGGAGGCTTCAGGGCCCGGGGCCCGCGGTCCCTTGGGCATCGGCCCTGCCCACCCACGCGGCGCTAGGCGCAGCCCGGCCGCAGCCCGGGCCGGCCCTCCTGCCCGACAGCAGCTGGCCCGAAGCCACTGGGAGCCACCATTGAGTCGCCACGGGCCCTGAGCCCCGGCAAGGCCACCCTTGCCCCCACAGCCCCCGCCGAGCTCAGGACCCCGCCCCTGGTGGCCGGCAGGCCCGGGGAAGCGGCCCCTGCCCTCAATGCCGCTCCAGCACCCAACCGCGGTGACACGCCAGGGGGGCGGGGTGGTGGTGGGGCGGGGCTTTTGTCGGAGGGAGCTGTGGAGGGACACACCGGCACACAGGTGGCGGCGCCGGGGCTGGGCGCCGGTGGGGGCGGCCAGGTGCAGGTCGAGGGGCTCGCGGGCCGAAAGGACGGCAACTGGGCCCGCGGCGGAGTCTGGGTCCGGGCCAGCCACGCCGGGAGCGTCTGGGGTGCGGCTGCCTTCCAGGGCCGCCTTCTGGCCGCCTGGCCGGCCGGGCCGGCGGGGAGCGCCCCCGCCGGCGCGCGCCGTGGTGGGAGGGGCCTGAGGAGGTGGGGCCTGCAGCGGGGTCCGGCGGGGGCGGAGCCGGCGGCCCCCGCCGCGGGCGAGTAAAGGAGAAGGCGGGCGGAGCGGGAGGCAAAAAGCCTACAGCACCCGGTATTCCCAGGCGGTCTCCCATCCAAGTACTAACCAGGCCCGACCCTGCTTAGCTTCCGAGATCAGACGAGATCGGGCGCGTTCAGGGTGGTATGGCCGTAGACGGGGGCGGGGGCCGACGGCTGCCTCTTGAGGCCCAGTTTCGCTGGCGCTGGCGCCTTAACGCCAGCCTGGCGGCCAGCCCGCCCCGGCAGGGCCCCCTCGCCCGCCCAGGCAGGGGGAACGGAGGTCTCGGGTATCGGGCGGCGGCGGAGGGTTTGGCGACCACCTCCCAGCCCAGGGCGGCCGTGACCCAGCAAACCCTTCGGCGCTTGGCGCCCCGCCCAAGATCCCGCACGTCGCTCACAGGGACGTGGCCCCGGAGGCTTCAGGGCCCGGGGCCCGCGGTCCCTTGGGCATCGGCCCTGCCCGCCCACGCGGCGCTAGGCGCAGCCCGGCCGCAGCCCGGGCCGGCCCTCCTGCCCGACAGCAGCCGGCCCGAAGCCACCGGGAGCCACCATTGAGTCGCCACGGCCCCTCAGCCCCGGCAAGGCCACCCTTGCCCCCACAGCCCCCGCCGAGCTCAGGACCCCGCCCCTGGTGGCCGGCAGGCCCGGGGAAGCGGCCCCTGCCCTCGATCCCGCTCCCGCACCCGGCCGCGGTGACACGCCAGAGGGGCGGGGTGGTGGTGGGGCGGGGCTTTTGTCGGAGGGAGCTGTGGAGGGACACACCGGCACACAGGTGGCGGCGCCGGGGCTGGGCGCCGGTGGGGGCGGCCAGGTGCAGGTCGAGGGGCTCGCGGGCCGAAAGGACGGCAACTGGGCCCGCGGCGGAGTCTGGGTCCGGGCCAGCCACGCCGGGAGCGTCTGGGGTGCGGCTGCCTTCCAGGGCCGCCTTCTGGCCGCCTGGCCGGCCGGGCCGGCGGGGAGCGCCCCCGCCGGCGCGCGCCGTGGTGGGAGGGGCCTGAGGAGGTGGGGCCTGCAGCGGGGTCCGGCGGGGGCGGAGCCGGCGGCCCCCGCCGCGGGCGAGTAAAGGAGAAGGCGGGCGGAGCGGGAGGCAAAAAGCCTACAGCACCCGGTATTCCCAGGCGGTCTCCCATCCAAGTACTAACCAGGCCCGACCCTGCTTAGCTTCCGAGATCAGACGAGATCGGGCGCGTTCAGGGTGGTATGGCCGTAGACGGGGGCGGGGGCCGACGGCTGCCTCTTGAGGCCCAGTTTCGCTGGCGCTGGCGCCTTAACGCCAGCCTGGCGGCCAGCCCGCCCCGGCAGGGCCCCCTCGCCCGCCCAGGCAGGGGGAACGGAGGTCTCGGGTATCGGGCGGCGGCGGAGGGTTTGGCGACCACCTCCCAGCCCAGGGCGGCCGTGACCCAGCAAACCCTTCGGCGCTTGGCGCCCCGCTCAAGATCCCGCACGTCGCTCACAGGGACGTGGCCCCGGAGGCTTCAGGGCCCGGGGCCCGCGGTCCCTTGGGCATCGGCCCTGCCCGCCCACGCGGCGCTAGGCGCAGCCCGGCCGCAGCCCGGGCCGGCCCTCCTGCCCGACAGCAGCCGGCCCGAAGCCACCGGGAGCCACCATTGAGTCGCCACGGCCCCTCAGCCCCGGCAAGGCCACCCTTGCCCCCACAGCCCCCGCCGAGCTCAGGACCCCGCCCCTGGTGGCCGGCAGGCCCGGGGAAGCGGCCCCTGCCCTCGATCCCGCTCCCGCACCCGGCCGCGGTGACACGCCAGAGGGGCGGGGTGGTGGTGGGGCGGGGCTTTTGTCGGAGGGAGCTGTGGAGGGACACACCGGCACACAGGTGGCGGCGCCGGGGCTGGGCGCCGGTGGGGGCGGCCAGGTGCAGGTCGAGGGGCTCGCGGGCCGAAAGGACGGCAACTGGGCCCGCGGCGGAGTCTGGGTCCGGGCCAGCCACGCCGGGAGCGTCTGAGGTGCGGCTGCCTTCCAGGGCCGCCTTCTGGCCGCCTGGCCGGCCGGGCCGGCGGGGAGCGCCCCCGCCGGCGCGTGCCGTGGTGGGAGGGGCCTGAGGAGGTGGGGCCTGCAGCGGGGTCCGGCGGGGGCGGAGCCGGCGGCCCCCGCCGCGGGCGAGTAAAGGAGAAGGCGGGCGGAGCGGGAGGCAAAAAGCCTACAGCACCCGGTATTCCCAGGCGGTCTCCCATCCAAGTACTAACCAGGCCCGACCCTGCTTAGCTTCCGAGATCAGACGAGATCGGGCGCGTTCAGGGCGGTTTGGCCGTAGACGGGGGCGGGGGGCCGCGGGCGGCCTCTTGAGGCCCAGTTTCGCTGGCGCTGGCGCCTAAACGCCAGCCTGGCGGCCAGCCCGCCCCGGCAGGGCCCCCTCGCCCGCCCAGGCAGGGGGAACGGAGGTCTCGGGTATCGGGCGGCGGCGGAGGGTTTGGCGACCACCTCCCAGCCCAGGGCGGCCGTGACCCAGCAAACCCTTCGGCGCTTGGCGCCCCGCCCAAGATCCCGCACGTCGCTCACAGGGACGTGGCCCCGGAGGCTTCAGGGCCCGGGGCCCGCGGTCCCTTGGGCATCGGCCCTGCCCACCCACGCGGCGCTAGGCGCAGCCCGGCCGCAGCCCGGGCCGGCCCTCCTGCCCGACAGCAGCTGGCCCGAAGCCACTGGGAGCCACCATTGAGTCGCCACGGGCCCTGAGCCCCGGCAAGGCCACCCTTGCCCCCACAGCCCCCGCCGAGCTCAGGACCCCGCCCCTGGTGGCCGGCAGGCCCGGGGAAGCGGCCCCTGCCCTCAATGCCGCTCCAGCACCCAACCGCGGTGACACGCCAGGGGGGCGGGGTGGTGGTGGGGCGGGGCTTTTGTCGGAGGGAGCTGTGGAGGGACACACCGGCACACAGGTGGCGGCGCCGGGGCTGGGCGCCGGTGGGGGCGGCCAGGTGCAGGTCGAGGGGCTCGCGGGCCGAAAGGACGGCAACTGGGCCCGCGGCGGAGTCTGGGTCCGGGCCAGCCACGCCGGGAGCGTCTGGGGTGCGGCTGCCTTCCAGGGCCGCCTTCTGGCCGCCTGGCCGGCCGGGCCGGCGGGGAGCGCCCCCGCCGGCGCGCGCCGTGGTGGGAGGGGCCTGAGGAGGTGGGGCCTGCAGCGGGGTCCGGCGGGGGCGGAGCCGGCGGCCCCCGCCGCGGGCGAGTAAAGGAGAAGGCGGGCGGAGCGGGAGGCAAAAAGCCTACAGCACCCGGTATTCCCAGGCGGTCTCCCATCCAAGTACTAACCAGGCCCGACCCTGCTTAGCTTCCGAGATCAGACGAGATCGGGCGCGTTCAGGGTGGTATGGCCGTAGACGGGGGCGGGGGCCGACGGCTGCCTCTTGAGGCCCAGTTTCGCTGGCGCTGGCGCCTTAACGCCAGCCTGGCGGCCAGCCCGCCCCGGCAGGGCCCCCTCGCCCGCCCAGGCAGGGGGAACGGAGGTCTCGGGTATCGGGCGGCGGCGGAGGGTTTGGCGACCACCTCCCAGCCCAGGGCGGCCGTGACCCAGCAAACCCTTCGGCGCTTGGCGCCCCGCCCAAGATCCCGCACGTCGCTCACAGGGACGTGGCCCCGGAGGCTTCAGGGCCCGGGGCCCGCGGTCCCTTGGGCATCGGCCCTGCCCGCCCACGCGGCGCTAGGCGCAGCCCGGCCGCAGCCCGGGCCGGCCCTCCTGCCCGACAGCAGCCGGCCCGAAGCCACCGGGAGCCACCATTGAGTCGCCACGGCCCCTCAGCCCCGGCAAGGCCACCCTTGCCCCCACAGCCCCCGCCGAGCTCAGGACCCCGCCCCTGGTGGCCGGCAGGCCCGGGGAAGCGGCCCCTGCCCTCGATCCCGCTCCCGCACCCGGCCGCGGTGACACGCCAGAGGGGCGGGGTGGTGGTGGGGCGGGGCTTTTGTCGGAGGGAGCTGTGGAGGGACACACCGGCACACAGGTGGCGGCGCCGGGGCTGGGCGCCGGTGGGGGCGGCCAGGTGCAGGTCGAGGGGCTCGCGGGCCGAAAGGACGGCAACTGGGCCCGCGGCGGAGTCTGGGTCCGGGCCAGCCACGCCGGGAGCGTCTGGGGTGCGGCTGCCTTCCAGGGCCGCCTTCTGGCCGCCTGGCCGGCCGGGCCGGCGGGGAGCGCCCCCGCCGGCGCGCGCCGTGGTGGGAGGGGCCTGAGGAGGTGGGGCCTGCAGCGGGGTCCGGCGGGGGCGGAGCCGGCGGCCCCCGCCGCGGGCGAGTAAAGGAGAAGGCGGGCGGAGCGGGAGGCAAAAAGCCTACAGCACCCGGTATTCCCAGGCGGTCTCCCATCCAAGTACTAACCAGGCCCGACCCTGCTTAGCTTCCGAGATCAGACGAGATCGGGCGCGTTCAGGGTGGTATGGCCGTAGACGGGGGCGGGGGCCGACGGCTGCCTCTTGAGGCCCAGTTTCGCTGGCGCTGGCGCCTTAACGCCAGCCTGGCGGCCAGCCCGCCCCGGCAGGGCCCCCTCGCCCGCCCAGGCAGGGGGAACGGAGGTCTCGGGTATCGGGCGGCGGCGGAGGGTTTGGCGACCACCTCCCAGCCCAGGGCGGCCGTGACCCAGCAAACCCTTCGGCGCTTGGCGCCCCGCCCAAGATCCCGCACGTCGCTCACAGGGACGTGGCCCCGGAGGCTTCAGGGCCCGGGGCCCGCGGTCCCTTGGGCATCGGCCCTGCCCGCCCACGCGGCGCTAGGCGCAGCCCGGCCGCAGCCCGGGCCGGCCCTCCTGCCCGACAGCAGCCGGCCCGAAGCCACCGGGAGCCACCATTGAGTCGCCACGGCCCCTCAGCCCCGGCAAGGCCACCCTTGCCCCCACAGCCCCCGCCGAGCTCAGGACCCCGCCCCTGGTGGCCGGCAGGCCCGGGGAAGCGGCCCCTGCCCTCGATCCCGCTCCCGCACCCGGCCGCGGTGACACGCCAGAGGGGCGGGGTGGTGGTGGGGCGGGGCTTTTGTCGGAGGGAGCTGTGGAGGGACACACCGGCACACAGGTGGCGGCGCCGGGGCTGGGCGCCGGTGGGGGCGGCCAGGTGCAGGTCGAGGGGCTCGCGGGCCGAAAGGACGGCAACTGGGCCCGCGGCGGAGTCTGGGTCCGGGCCAGCCACGCCGGGAGCGTCTGGGGTGCGGCTGCCTTCCAGGGCCGCCTTCTGGCCGCCTGGCCGGCCGGGCCGGCGGGGAGCGCCCCCGCCGGCGCGCGCCGTGGTGGGAGGGGCCTGAGGAGGTGGGGCCTGCAGCGGGGTCCGGCGGGGGCGGAGCCGGCGGCCCCCGCCGCGGGCGAGTAAAGGAGAAGGCGGGCGGAGCGGGAGGCAAAAAGCCTACAGCACCCGGTATTCCCAGGCGGTCTCCCATCCAAGTACTAACCAGGCCCGACCCTGCTTAGCTTCCGAGATCAGACGAGATCGGGCGCGTTCAGGGTGGTATGGCCGTAGACGGGGGCGGGGGCCGACGGCTGCCTCTTGAGGCCCAGTTTCGCTGGCGCTGGCGCCTTAACGCCAGCCTGGCGGCCAGCCCGCCCCGGCAGGGCCCCCTCGCCCGCCCAGGCAGGGGGAACGGAGGTCTCGGGTATCGGGCGGCGGCGGAGGGTTTGGCGACCACCTCCCAGCCCAGGGCGGCCGTGACCCAGCAAACCCTTCGGCGCTTGGCGCCCCGCTCAAGATCCCGCACGTCGCTCACAGGGACGTGGCCCCGGAGGCTTCAGGGCCCGGGGCCCGCGGACCCTTGGGCATCGGCCCTGCCCGCCCACGCGGCGCTAGGCGCAGCCCGGCCGCAGCCCGGGCCGGCCCTCCTGCCCGACAGCAGCCGGCCCGAAGCCACCGGGAGCCACCATTGAGTCGCCACGGCCCCTCAGCCCCGGCAAGGCCACCCTTGCCCCCACAGCCCCCGCCGAGCTCAGGACCCCGCCCCTGGTGGCCGGCAGGCCCGGGGAAGCGGCCCCTGCCCTCGATCCCGCTCCCGCACCCGGCCGCGGTGACACGCCAGAGGGGCGGGGTGGTGGTGGGGCGGGGCTTTTGTCGGAGGGAGCTGTGGAGGGACACACCGGCACACAGGTGGCGGCGCCGGGGCTGGGCGCCGGTGGGGGCGGCCAGGTGCAGGTCGAGGGGCTCGCGGGCCGAAAGGACGGCAACTGGGCCCGCGGCGGAGTCTGGGTCCGGGCCAGCCACGCCGGGAGCGTCTGAGGTGCGGCTGCCTTCCAGGGCCGCCTTCTGGCCGCCTGGCCGGCCGGGCCGGCGGGGAGCGCCCCCGCCGGCGCGTGCCGTGGTGGGAGGGGCCTGAGGAGGTGGGGCCTGCAGCGGGGTCCGGCGGGGGCGGAGCCGGCGGCCCCCGCCGCGGGCGAGTAAAGGAGAAGGCGGGCGGAGCGGGAGGCAAAAAGCCTACAGCACCCGGTATTCCCAGGCGGTCTCCCATCCAAGTACTAACCAGGCCCGACCCTGCTTAGCTTCCGAGATCAGACGAGATCGGGCGCGTTCAGGGCGGTTTGGCCGTAGACGGGGGCGGGGGGCCGCGGGCGGCCTCTTGAGGCCCAGTTTCGCTGGCGCTGGCGCCTAAACGCCAGCCTGGCGGCCAGCCCGCCCCGGCAGGGCCCCCTCGCCCGCCCAGGCAGGGGGAACGGAGGTCTCGGGTATCGGGCGGCGGCGGAGGGTTTGGCGACCACCTCCCAGCCCAGGGCGGCCGTGACCCAGCAAACCCTTCGGCGCTTGGCGCCCCGCCCAAGATCCCGCACGTCGCTCACAGGGACGTGGCCCCGGAGGCTTCAGGGCCCGGGGCCCGCGGTCCCTTGGGCATCGGCCCTGCCCACCCACGCGGCGCTAGGCGCAGCCCGGCCGCAGCCCGGGCCGGCCCTCCTGCCCGACAGCAGCTGGCCCGAAGCCACTGGGAGCCACCATTGAGTCGCCACGGGCCCTGAGCCCCGGCAAGGCCACCCTTGCCCCCACAGCCCCCGCCGAGCTCAGGACCCCGCCCCTGGTGGCCGGCAGGCCCGGGGAAGCGGCCCCTGCCCTCAATGCCGCTCCAGCACCCAACCGCGGTGACACGCCAGGGGGGCGGGGTGGTGGTGGGGCGGGGCTTTTGTCGGAGGGAGCTGTGGAGGGACACACCGGCACACAGGTGGCGGCGCCGGGGCTGGGCGCCGGTGGGGGCGGCCAGGTGCAGGTCGAGGGGCTCGCGGGCCGAAAGGACGGCAACTGGGCCCGCGGCGGAGTCTGGGTCCGGGCCAGCCACGCCGGGAGCGTCTGGGGTGCGGCTGCCTTCCAGGGCCGCCTTCTGGCCGCCTGGCCGGCCGGGCCGGCGGGGAGCGCCCCCGCCGGCGCGCGCCGTGGTGGGAGGGGCCTGAGGAGGTGGGGCCTGCAGCGGGGTCCGGCGGGGGCGGAGCCGGCGGCCCCCGCCGCGGGCGAGTAAAGGAGAAGGCGGGCGGAGCGGGAGGCAAAAAGCCTACAGCACCCGGTATTCCCAGGCGGTCTCCCATCCAAGTACTAACCAGGCCCGACCCTGCTTAGCTTCCGAGATCAGACGAGATCGGGCGCGTTCAGGGTGGTATGGCCGTAGACGGGGGCGGGGGCCGACGGCTGCCTCTTGAGGCCCAGTTTCGCTGGCGCTGGCGCCTTAACGCCAGCCTGGCGGCCAGCCCGCCCCGGCAGGGCCCCCTCGCCCGCCCAGGCAGGGGGAACGGAGGTCTCGGGTATCGGGCGGCGGCGGAGGGTTTGGCGACCACCTCCCAGCCCAGGGCGGCCGTGACCCAGCAAACCCTTCGGCGCTTGGCGCCCCGCCCAAGATCCCGCACGTCGCTCACAGGGACGTGGCCCCGGAGGCTTCAGGGCCCGGGGCCCGCGGTCCCTTGGGCATCGGCCCTGCCCGCCCACGCGGCGCTAGGCGCAGCCCGGCCGCAGCCCGGGCCGGCCCTCCTGCCCGACAGCAGCCGGCCCGAAGCCACCGGGAGCCACCATTGAGTCGCCACGGCCCCTCAGCCCCGGCAAGGCCACCCTTGCCCCCACAGCCCCCGCCGAGCTCAGGACCCCGCCCCTGGTGGCCGGCAGGCCCGGGGAAGCGGCCCCTGCCCTCGATCCCGCTCCCGCACCCGGCCGCGGTGACACGCCAGAGGGGCGGGGTGGTGGTGGGGCGGGGCTTTTGTCGGAGGGAGCTGTGGAGGGACACACCGGCACACAGGTGGCGGCGCCGGGGCTGGGCGCCGGTGGGGGCGGCCAGGTGCAGGTCGAGGGGCTCGCGGGCCGAAAGGACGGCAACTGGGCCCGCGGCGGAGTCTGGGTCCGGGCCAGCCACGCCGGGAGCGTCTGGGGTGCGGCTGCCTTCCAGGGCCGCCTTCTGGCCGCCTGGCCGGCCGGGCCGGCGGGGAGCGCCCCCGCCGGCGCGCGCCGTGGTGGGAGGGGCCTGAGGAGGTGGGGCCTGCAGCGGGGTCCGGCGGGGGCGGAGCCGGCGGCCCCCGCCGCGGGCGAGTAAAGGAGAAGGCGGGCGGAGCGGGAGGCAAAAAGCCTACAGCACCCGGTATTCCCAGGCGGTCTCCCATCCAAGTACTAACCAGGCCCGACCCTGCTTAGCTTCCGAGATCAGACGAGATCGGGCGCGTTCAGGGTGGTATGGCCGTAGACGGGGGCGGGGGCCGACGGCTGCCTCTTGAGGCCCAGTTTCGCTGGCGCTGGCGCCTTAACGCCAGCCTGGCGGCCAGCCCGCCCCGGCAGGGCCCCCTCGCCCGCCCAGGCAGGGGGAACGGAGGTCTCGGGTATCGGGCGGCGGCGGAGGGTTTGGCGACCACCTCCCAGCCCAGGGCGGCCGTGACCCAGCAAACCCTTCGGCGCTTGGCGCCCCGCTCAAGATCCCGCACGTCGCTCACAGGGACGTGGCCCCGGAGGCTTCAGGGCCCGGGGCCCGCGGTCCCTTGGGCATCGGCCCTGCCCGCCCACGCGGCGCTAGGCGCAGCCCGGCCGCAGCCCGGGCCGGCCCTCCTGCCCGACAGCAGCCGGCCCGAAGCCACCGGGAGCCACCATTGAGTCGCCACGGCCCCTCAGCCCCGGCAAGGCCACCCTTGCCCCCACAGCCCCCGCCGAGCTCAGGACCCCGCCCCTGGTGGCCGGCAGGCCCGGGGAAGCGGCCCCTGCCCTCGATCCCGCTCCCGCACCCGGCCGCGGTGACACGCCAGAGGGGCGGGGTGGTGGTGGGGCGGGGCTTTTGTCGGAGGGAGCTGTGGAGGGACACACCGGCACACAGGTGGCGGCGCCGGGGCTGGGCGCCGGTGGGGGCGGCCAGGTGCAGGTCGAGGGGCTCGCGGGCCGAAAGGACGGCAACTGGGCCCGCGGCGGAGTCTGGGTCCGGGCCAGCCACGCCGGGAGCGTCTGGGGTGCGGCTGCCTTCCAGGGCCGCCTTCTGGCCGCCTGGCCGGCCGGGCCGGCGGGGAGCGCCCCCGCCGGCGCGCGCCGTGGTGGGAGGGGCCTGAGGAGGTGGGGCCTGCAGCGGGGTCCGGCGGGGGCGGAGCCGGCGGCCCCCGCCGCGGGCGAGTAAAGGAGAAGGCGGGCGGAGCGGGAGGCAAAAAGCCTACAGCACCCGGTATTCCCAGGCGGTCTCCCATCCAAGTACTAACCAGGCCCGACCCTGCTTAGCTTCCGAGATCAGACGAGATCGGGCGCGTTCAGGGTGGTATGGCCGTAGACGGGGGCGGGGGCCGACGGCTGCCTCTTGAGGCCCAGTTTCGCTGGCGCTGGCGCCTTAACGCCAGCCTGGCGGCCAGCCCGCCCCGGCAGGGCCCCCTCGCCCGCCCAGGCAGGGGGAACGGAGGTCTCGGGTATCGGGCGGCGGCGGAGGGTTTGGCGACCACCTCCCAGCCCAGGGCGGCCGTGACCCAGCAAACCCTTCGGCGCTTGGCGCCCCGCCCAAGATCCCGCACGTCGCTCACAGGGACGTGGCCCCGGAGGCTTCAGGGCCCGGGGCCCGCGGTCCCTTGGGCATCGGCCCTGCCCGCCCACGCGGCGCTAGGCGCAGCCCGGCCGCAGCCCGGGCCGGCCCTCCTGCCCGACAGCAGCCGGCCCGAAGCCACCGGGAGCCACCATTGAGTCGCCACGGCCCCTCAGCCCCGGCAAGGCCACCCTTGCCCCCACAGCCCCCGCCGAGCTCAGGACCCCGCCCCTGGTGGCCGGCAGGCCCGGGGAAGCGGCCCCTGCCCTCGATCCCGCTCCCGCACCCGGCCGCGGTGACACGCCAGAGGGGCGGGGTGGTGGTGGGGCGGGGCTTTTGTCGGAGGGAGCTGTGGAGGGACACACCGGCACACAGGTGGCGGCGCCGGGGCTGGGCGCCGGTGGGGGCGGCCAGGTGCAGGTCGAGGGGCTCGCGGGCCGAAAGGACGGCAACTGGGCCCATGGCGGAGTCTGGGTCTGGAGGGCTCTGAGCCTCCATTCGCTCTGGTGCCTCGGGTCTACCGGCCCGACGCCTGGTAGCGCGACACCCCACCGGCCCACAGACGTAGCCTCCCCAGCTGTGCTCACAGCGAGTCCAACCGCAGCCTGCATCCCTCCACGGGACACTTGGATTACTCCCGCGATCCCCACGAGGTGCGGCACCCGGCGGCCGAATGGGCTGAGATCCTGCCCTTGCGGCGCCCTGTGGCCACCTCCGCCTCCCTCACGGTACTGGCCGAGGCCTCGGACCAGTGGGCCCCGGCTCCCAGCTGAGCGCTGCTCCTCCGCCCCTCTCACCTCCTGCCCGACGTCCAGGCTACCGAGCACCCTCCACCCCCGCCCACCTTCATGCCACTCAGCCGGAACCCGGGAGGCAATGCCAAATACCAGGTGTATGACAGTCTGGTGCTGAAGCGGCAACAGCAGGAGGGCCAAGCGCGGGCCAACTCGCTGCTACCTTCCACCTCGGCCTCCAGGCCCTCTCTGCACAGGAGCCAGACTGGGAAAATGAACTTACCAGCAGCAAATGGGGTCAGGGGCAGGGGGCGGCAGGGCATGGAGAGAGGAATAAAGAGCGCCAGAGTCCAGGAAACATTGGTGGTCTGTGGCTTGGAAGCGCCACTCCTTCTGCCAGCCTGGGTCCCTGCGCTTGGCTTCCTGCAATAAGAAGCCAGTGTCCCCTTGTTGGCCTGAGGGTCCCTTTGGTTTAGTGGCCACAGTTCTGCCAGCAGGCCCCTCCTGGTCCTATACCATGCAGTAAGTACATCTGCAGCTGCAGACTCCAAACCCCTGGTCTCTGGGCACCTCCTCTGTGTCTCAGCTGTCCCTGTCCACAGAGAGCCTCATACAAGAAGTTGCTTCCAAACTGGGAGGTTCCACATCTGGGCAGGTCCAGCTCCAGGCCCAGTGAAGGGCATGAAGAAGGCTGAGGCTCTGGACTCCAGCCAGGCCTTCAGCAGGCCTCTGAGGCCAAGGTCTTCCTAGTCTCAAGAGGGGCCAAGAGACGCAATGTGTCATTTGAACAAGTGAGTCAGCGGGCGGTGAGCGAATGAATGACCGCTCGAGGGGATGTATGCCGGCCACCGGGCCCTGTTTGACTGTCCAGGCTCAGCTTACCTGACCCTGGTTACCAGGGAATGCCACTCTGGGCCCTCCTTTTCATCCCCCTCCCTCACTGTGACCTCACCACCTGCCCCATTATGACCCAGTCTGGCTCCCAGTTAAAACTGGAGGGCAGAGGGCCCAGGCAGTCCTGGGACCAACGGCCATGGGTGAGCGAAACTACTACCGAGCCGAGCCGTTCACTGGCCCCATCCCCAGGAAATGCCAGCAGCAAGGATACTCAATTCTTCTGATCCCGGTCAGCTTCATCTTGCTCAACGTGGGGATCAACATGGTGACTATGGTCAGGGCAGGATCTGTGCAGCGCGGTTGGGGGAGCTCTGGGGTCTTGAAGGGGCTGAGGTGGGAGGGCTGCTGGGGTGTGACCGGACAAGGGTTGGATTTCAGGGCTCACCCTGCTCCCGGCCTCCCCCCTCCCCTTCTTCCCTCAACTCTGGAGGCATCTGAAGAGATTCTTGCGGGCACTTTTCAATCGTATTTTCCACAAAGGTGAGTGGGCGCCGGCGTGGGTTCAGGGGATGTGGGCCTGTCCCCTTTCTTCTATCCCTGCCTTGATTCTCAGCCCCTCAGGAACCCAGGCCCTGACCCATCTCGCCTTTCCCCACAGACAAGCAAGCCAGCTGTGTAGGCACCCATCGCATGTGCATGCGCTGCTCCGTGGATCCCAAGAACCTGTGCTCAAGAGTTTCTTCCCACTTCAGCCATCGCCCAAGCTTCCTGCTCGGGCAGGTAAACCACCTTGACTACTGCCAGCAGCGGGGCTCGGCGGGGGCGGAGCCGGCGGCCCCCCCGCCGCGGGCGAGTAAAGGAGAAGGCGGGCGGAGCGGGAGGCAAAAAGCCTACAGCACCCGGTATTCCCAGGCGGTCTCCCATCCAAGTACTAACCAGGCCCGACCCTGCTTAGCTTCCGAGATCAGACGAGATCGGGCGCGTTCAGGGTGGTATGGCCGTAGACGGGGGCGGGGGGCCGCGGGCGGCCTCTTGAGGCCCAGTTTCGCTGGCGCTGGCGCCTAAACGCCAGCCTGGCGGCCAGCCCGCCCCGGCAGGGCCCCCTCGCCCGCCCAGGCAGGGGGAACGGAGGTCTCGGGTATCGGGCGGCGGCGGAGGGTTTGGCGACCACCTCCCAGCCCAGGGCGGCCGTGACCCAGCAAACCCTTCGGCGCTTGGCGCCCCGCCCAAGATCCCGCACGTCGCTCACAGGGACGTGGCCCCGGAGGCTTCAGGGCCCGGGGCCCGCGGTCCCTTGGGCATCGGCCCTGCCCACCCACGCGGCGCTAGGCGCAGCCCGGCCGCAGCCCGGGCCGGCCCTCCTGCCCGACAGCAGCTGGCCCGAAGCCACCGGGAGCCACCATTGAGTCGCCACGGGCCCTGAGCCCCGGCAAGGCCACCCTTGCCCCCACAGCCCCCGCCGAGCTCAGGACCCCGCCCCTGGTGGCCGGCAGGCCCGGGGAAGCGGGCCCTGCCCTCAATGCCGCTCTAGCACCCAACCGCGGTGACACGCCAGAGGGGCGGGGTGGTGGTGGGGCGGGGCTTTTGTCGGAGGGAGCTGTGGAGGGACACACCGGCACACAGGTGGCGGCGCCGGGGCTGGGCGCCGGTGGGGGCGGCCAGGTGCAGGTCGAGGGGCTCGCGGGCCGAAAGGACGGCAACTGGGCCCGTGGCGGAGTCTGGGTCCGGGCCAGCCACGCCGGGAGCGTCTGAGGTGCGGCTGCCTTCCAGGGCCGCCTTCTGGCCGCCTGGCCGGCCGGGCCGGCGGGGAGCGCCCCCGCCGGCGCGCGCCGTGGTGGGAGGGGCCTGAGGAGGTGGGGCCTGCAGCGGGGTCCGGCGGGGGCGGAGCCGGCGGCCCCCGCCGCGGGCGAGTAAAGGAGAAGGCGGGCGGAGCGGGAGGCAAAAAGCCTACAGCACCCGGTATTCCCAGGCGGTCTCCCATCCAAGTACTAACCAGGCCCGACCCTGCTTAGCTTCCGAGATCAGACGAGATCGGGCGCGTTCAGGGTGGTATGGCCGTAGACGGGGGCGGGGGCCGACGGCTGCCTCTTGAGGCCCAGTTTCGCTGGCGCTGGCGCCTTAACACCAGCCTGGCGGCCAGCCCGCCCCGGCAGGGCCCCCTCGCCCGCCCAGGCAGGGGGAACGGAGGTCTCGGGTATCGGGCGGCGGCGGAGGGTTTGGCGACCACCTCCCAGCCCAGGGCGGCCGTGACCCAGCAAACCCTTCGGCGCTTGGCGCCCCGCCCAAGATCCCGCACGTCGCTCACAGGGACGTGGCCCCGGAGGCTTCAGGGCCCGGGGCCCGCGGTCCCTTGGGCATCGGCCCTGCCCGCCCACGCGGCGCTAGGCGCAGCCCGGCCGCAGCCCGGGCCGGCCCTCCTGCCCGACAGCAGCCGGCCCGAAGCCACCGGGAGCCACCATTGAGTCGCCACGGCCCCTCAGCCCCGGCAAGGCCACCCTTGCCCCCACAGCCCCCGCCGAGCTCAGGACCCCGCCCCTGGTGGCCGGCAGGCCCGGGGAAGCGGCCCCTGCCCTCGATCCCGCTCCCGCACCCGGCCGCGGTGACACGCCAGAGGGGCGGGGTGGTGGTGGGGCGGGGCTTTTGTCGGAGGGAGCTGTGGAGGGACACACCGGCACACAGGTGGCGGCGCCGGGGCTGGGCGCCGGTGGGGGCGGCCAGGTGCAGGTCGAGGGGCTCGCGGGCCGAAAGGACGGCAACTGGGCCCGCGGCGGAGTCTGGGTCCGGGCCAGCCACGCCGGGAGCGTCTGGGGTGCGGCTGCCTTCCAGGGCCGCCTTCTGGCCGCCTGGCCGGCCGGGCCGGCGGGGAGCGCCCCGCCGGCGCGCGCCGTGGTGGGAGGGGCCTGAGGAGGTGGGGCCTGCAGCGGGGTCCGGCGGGGGCGGAGCCGGCGGCCCCCGCCGCGGGCGAGTAAAGGAGAAGGCGGGCGGAGCGGGAGGCAAAAAGCCTACAGCACCCGGTATTCCCAGGCGGTCTCCCATCCAAGTACTAACCAGGCCCGACCCTGCTTAGCTTCCGAGATCAGACGAGATCGGGCGCGTTCAGGGTGGTATGGCCGTAGACGGGGGCGGGGGGCCGCGGGCAGCCTCTTGAGGCCCAGTTTCGCTGGCGCTGGCGCCTTATCGCCAGCCTGGCGGCCAGCCCGCCCCGGCAGGGCCCCCTCGCCCGCCCAGGCAGGGGGAACGGAGGTCTCGGGTATCGGGCGGCGGCGGAGGGTTTGGCGACCACCTCCCAGCCCAGGGCGGCCGTGACCCAGCAAACCCTTCGGCGCTTGGCGCCCCGCCCAAGATCCCGCACGTCGCTCACAGGGACGTGGCCCCGGAGGCTTCAGGGCCCGGGGCCCGCGGTCCCTTGGGCATCGGCCCTGCCCGCCCACGCGGCGCTAGGCGCAGCCCGGCCGCAGCCCGGGCCGGCCCTCCTGCCCGACAGCAGCCGGCCCGAAGCCACCGGGAGCCACCATTGAGTCGCCACGGCCCCTCAGCCCCGGCAAGGCCACCCTTGCCCCCACAGCCCCCGCCGAGCTCAGGACCCCGCCCCTGGTGGCCGGCAGGCCCGGGGAAGCGGCCCCTGCCCTCGATCCCGCTCCCGCACCCGGCCGCGGTGACACGCCAGAGGGGCGGGGTGGTCGTGGGGCGGGGCTTTTGTCGGAGGGAGCTGTGGAGGGACACACCGGCACACAGGTGGCGGCGCCGGGGCTGGGCGCCGGTGGGGGCGGCCAGGTGCAGGTCGAGGGGCTCGCGGGCCGAAAGGACGGCAACTGGGCCCATGGCGGAGTCTGGGTCTGGAGGGCTCTGAGCCTCCATTCGCTCTGGTGCCTCGGGTCTACCGGCCCGACGCCTGGTAGCGCGACACCCCACCGGCCCACAGACGTAGCCTCCCCAGCTGTGCTCACAGCGAGTCCAACCGCAGCCTGCATCCCTCCACGGGACACTTGGATTACTCCCGCGATCCCCACGAGGTGCGGCACCCGGCGGCCGAATGGGCTGAGATCCTGCCCTTGCGGCGCCCTGTGGCCACCTCCGCCTCCCTCACGGTACTGGCCGAGGCCTCGGACCAGTGGGCCCCGGCTCCCAGCTCAGCGCTGCTCCTCCGCCCCTCTCACCTCCTGCCCGACGTCCAGGCTACCGAGCACCCTCCACCCCCGCCCACCTTCATGCCACTCAGCCGGAACCCGGGAGGCAATGCCAAATACCAGGTGTATGACAGTCTGGTGCTGAAGCGGCAACAGCAGGAGGGCCAAGCGCGGGCCAACTCGCTGCTACCTTCCACCTCGGCCTCCAGGCCCTCTCTGCACGGGAGCCAGACTGGGAAAATGAACTTACCAGCAGCAAATGGGGTCAGGGGCAGGGGGCGGCAGGGCATGGAGAGAGGAATAAAGAGCGCCAGAGTCCAGGAAACATTGGTGGTCTGTGGCTTGGAAGCGCCACTCCTTCTGCCAGCCTGGGTCCCTGCGCTTGGCTTCCTGCAATAAGAAGCCAGTGTCCCCTTGTTGGCCTGAGGGTCCCTTTGGTTTAGTGGCCACAGTTCTGCCAGCAGGCCCCTCCTGGTCCTATACCATGCAGTAAGTACATCTGCAGCTGCAGACTCCAAACCCCTGGTCTCTGGGCACCTCCTCTGTGTCTCAGCTGTCCCTGTCCACAGAGAGCCTCATACAAGAAGTTGCTTCCAAACTGGGAGGTTCCACATCTGGGCAGGTCCAGCTCCAGGCCCAGTGAAGGGCATGAAGAAGGCTGAGGCTCTGGACTCCAGCCAGGCCTTCAGCAGGCCTCTGAGGCCAAGGTCTTCCTAGTCTCAAGAGGGGCCAAGAGACGCAATGTGTCATTTGAACAAGTGAGTCAGCGGGCGGTGAGCGAATGAATGACCGCTCGAGGGGATGTATGCCGGCCACCGGGCCCTGTTTGACTGTCCAGGCTCAGCTTACCTGACCCTGGTTACCAGGGAATGCCACTCTGGGCCCTCCTTTTCATCCCCCTCCCTCACTGTGACCTCACCACCTGCCCCATTATGACCCAGTCTGGCTCCCAGTTAAAACTGGAGGGCAGAGGGCCCAGGCAGTCCTGGGACCAACGGCCATGGGTGAGCGAAACTACTACCGAGCCGAGCCGTTCACTGGCCCCATCCCCAGGAAATGCCAGGAGCAAGGATACTCAATTCTTCTGATCCCGGTCAGCTTCATCTTGCTCAACGTGGGGATCAACATGGTGACTATGGTCAGGGCAGGATCTGTGCAGCGCGGTTGGGGGAGCTCTGGGGTCTTGAAGGGGCTGAGGTGGGAGGGCTGCTGGGGTGTGACCGGACAAGGGTTGGATTTCAGGGCTCACCCTGCTCCCGGCCTCCCCCCTCCCCTTCTTCCCTCAACTCTGGAGGCATCTGAAGAGATTCTTGCGGGCACTTTTCAATCGTATTTTCCACAAAGGTGAGTGGGCGCCGGCGTGGGTTCAGGGGATGTGGGCCTGTCCCCTTTCTTCTATCCCTGCCTTGATTCTCAGCCCCTCAGGAACCCAGGCCCTGACCCATCTCGCCTTTCCCCACAGACAAGCAAGCCAGCTGTGTAGGCACCCATCGCATGTGCATGCGCTGCTCCGTGGATCCCAAGAACCTGTGCTC